>NC_087200.1:153087892-153095392 GCF_015104395.2 Macrobrachium nipponense
ACATATTTCGTCACTGTGCCTCTGCTGACTTAAGCAGTAAATTAGGTACTTTGAAATGAGTCTACTGTAATGGGTCGTTATCAAGTTGAAGGTGAATGAGGGAGCAAGCAAACTCATCCTGAATTATAAGCTGAAGAATAAGTCAACAGCGTTAGATCTAACTCTCTATGCTTGCTAATACCATACGGTATGAGTTTCAACTACATGGTCGTCTGTTATGTATATAATACGATGACAGTGATGACTGCTGGTGATCGGTGTATAACCTACAGGATGACATCTAATGAAGTCACATTGATTATACCATTACAGTTATTTCTGTAGTTACAGCAATGACTTTCGCTATTACTTTAATACGATGCGCAGTCCATGTAATTTAATCCCTTATCGAGGATGCAGAGAGAGAGAGAGAGAGAGAGAGAGAGAGAGAGAGAGAGAGGAGCGAGAGAGAGAGAGAAGAGAGAAGAGAGAGAAGAGAGAGAGAGAGGGGGGGGAGGGAGGGGCTGGGGAAGTAGGTTAGTGCTCAGGCTCCATCCGTGTTTTGCTTGCAGGCGCAAAAGCTGAATGACGTAACATGGGGGTTTGCCAGGCTGTAAGAATACACCTCATTTATTATTTCTCATGCAGAGACCTGCATAATCCAATGAGGCGGTTTAGACTCACGGTGCAATCATCCGGAGGCCTGTGCAGGGAGTCTGCCTGCTGCGAGTGAAGCCACGGCAACGGAGGTTAACCAGTTGAAATGGAAATGTTGGGAAGACTTGCTTTACGGATCAAATGATGATTATATGACGTCTGCAGTTATACGAGGTGAAACTGTCGCTTCTCTCCTATTCCAAACTCCTCGGCACACATCTCTTTATTTTATTTTATTTTTTTATTTTTTTTTTTTACTAGACGTATTCTTGATAGGGAATTGCGTTGCCATTCCCATCTGCCTATAAGGCAGAAGAGAAAGAAAGAAAAAAGTAACAGAAAATTCAGTTCAGCAGCCATACGAGGCCTATACTATAAGATCTAAATAAAATTCAGTATCGTTACGAAGACCCCAGTCTTCTGCTGTGTTATTGCTTCAAAAAGAAACGACGACGTCCGAGCTTCCAAAAGGTAAATATGTAGGTAATCAAGCCTAGTGAGCCAAAGGAGGAAAAAAGGTAAAACCACTAATAAATTTAAGACGCGGTTGTGACTTTTAAACTTCATTCTTCATGTTTCTGTTGTGGAGAAAACGTGGAATAAGCACTTGCACACAGCTGTAGCATACACATTTCTAATAAAGAAAAAAAATAAAACATCACAAAATAATGGCCACAGGCAACCCTAAATGAGGAAACCTTCCCCATCAGTTTATGGAAGTTATAACAATTATCTGGATCCTAAAAGTAATACATATAATTTAAACCTTACAGTCTACAATTAACGAAAAAAGCCTAAGTAAGTTTTCTACAATTAAAAGCCAATGGCATAATAATAATAATAATAATAATAATAATAATAATAATAATAATAATAATAATAATAATAATGAATTTTGCTACCATTTTTAGTAAGTGTATGTATATATAAATATATACCTCAAATAAAAATATACGAAGTCATTCGACCTCCAATGGGGCGCAGTCTTAGAAATGCAAAAAAAAATTTAACTTTGAAATGAGCTTCCAGAGAGCTAAGGGCCCAAATCAAGAGATAGAAACGTCGTTAACATCAGGAGCCACACGTCAAAATCACATTATAAAAGAAGTCATCTGATACCGCAACAGTCCAGGAATGCTGCTGTTGAAAAGCAGCCTTCGTAACCCTAACACAGAACGAGAAAATTCAGCATCACGGGTCGGGGTAACTGGTCCTATAATGACGACTATCTGTGACACAGTCCAGTTGGTTTCTACTATCGATTCAGTTTCCTTTTGCTTTTTATTTTTACCTGAT
This sequence comes from Macrobrachium nipponense, assembly GCF_015104395.2. Lineage (NCBI taxonomy): Eukaryota > Metazoa > Arthropoda > Malacostraca > Decapoda > Palaemonidae > Macrobrachium > Macrobrachium nipponense. The sequence continues at coordinate 153,089,825 of NC_087200.1, forward strand.
AATAACAATTCATTTATAAGAGACTACGCATGGTAATTAAAATTTTAAATACATAAATTCATTGCTTGAAACTTTTCCTCTACGGTTGTTTTTAAATTTCTGCCTATCATTTTCCAGAGGTAATCGTTTATATACAGGAGTCATGGGCATCTGCTGTGATTTTTTAAGCATACACACACACACACACACACATATATATATATATATATATATATATATATATATATATATATATATATATATATATATATATATTAGTGACTTGTCTTCTTTGGGTACAACCTCTGTGTGAATGTCAAATCCATAGTTTTCGAGGCTGCTGAAATTAATAGTAACACTTTCGGTGTCCTTTAAGTTCAGCCCCAATAGAAATGGGGGTGAGAAGGGGTGAGACATAAAATGTCAATAATGCTGGGCGATGTAATTGAAGCACATTATCCTAACAGGAGAGAGAGAGAGAGTTTATCGGATGTTAGTCAGTTTTCCTAGTGTGTAACATGAGTTTTTGCAAACATTTCAGGAAATTAAAGAAAAAGTCATTCTAAGCAGAAAATGTTCTATAAACATATGCATTTTAAGGCTTCGTTTGTCGGTGAGGCAAATTTTTAAATAATCGTTTTTCCTTAACGCTGCTCTGAGCCAAGATGGCATACACGATGTCTGATTAGTCAGGGATAGTAATCTTTACGTACCAATAAAGTGGTGTCGAGCTGCCTCATCATAGAATTGTTGAATCAGTAGTCAGGACTAGGCCTCTGCTGAATGAAGTGTGATTGCGACAGTAATCATGATGAAAAGGGAATACAGGTAGGGAGGATACTGCTCTTTGAACAATGTCAGCTTTTTTACTTCTTTTGATTAATTTAAGTTCTCCTTTTTGTTGTTCTTTTTTACATTTTAAATTTGACATCATTGGGCAATTTTGATCTTTAAATTATAAATTCATAGCCTTCTTGTAATTTATATTATCTATTTTGTAAAGCCCTCGAAAATGTAATGAAGACATTACAAAACGTATATTCGGCTGTGGCCACCGCCGTTTGGATATATTTATATTTATATATACATACACATGCTTACATACTTACATACATAGCAGGGTTATCTGCAATGATTATGTTAATTAAATAACCATTTGTTTTTAGACAGCATCTCTTGATGCAAACAGGTAAACGTGTAATGTAATACATCTTATAACCATTTCCTTTTTTTCTAGGCATTTTACATCTCCCTAAATGTAAATAACTGCTGTATACAAAATGAGTTACCTAAGCTAAAGGTTGAATGTTCTAGTGACTTGTCTTCATTCTGGGTACAAACTTTCCTAGTAAGATATCCTGTTAAGATAATTGCTTCAATTACATTAGCCAGCATTTTTTATATATTTTACATTTCACACTTCTCATTACCATTCATATTGGTTCTGAAATTGGACTTGAAGGGCTTCGGGTGTATCTTTGTTCATCCCAGTGACCTCAAAACTATGGATTAGAAACTAATATCCATAATTTTTAGAATTTTATTTTTCACCCACCTTCCTATCAGGGGATGAACTTGGACTTAAGGGGCATCAGGAGTGTCACTATTCATCTCAGCGACCTTAAAAGCTAATGGATTAGACACTAATATCTGTAGCTTATGGTTATATTTAGATGTCACCACCTTCCCACCCTGTCTTCCTATCAGGGCTGAACTTAGACTTAAAGAACATCAGGAGTGTCACTATTCATCTCAGCAACCTTGACTATCAGTTATACATTATATCAGTAGTTTTCGGTTTTTTTATGTCATCCCCCTTCCTACCTGGCCCGGCCCCCCTTTTCAATTGGAGTTGAACTTGGATTTGAAGGCCATTGGGAGTGTCACTATTCATCTCATCAACCTCAAAAACTATGGATTAGACAATAATATCTGTCATTTTCAGTTATTTTACATTTCACCTTCCTCCCACCCCTCTCCCTATCAGGGCTAAACTTGGACCTAAAGGGCATCATCAAAGAAGGGTCAACTATCATCAGACCGTGTCACTAACTCATCTCAGCGACCTTGAAACTATGGACTAGACACTAATATCCTGTCATTTTTTTTGGTATTCTTACAATCCTACCCCTTTCTTTCCACCACACCCCTTCCGGTTGTGGTTCTGAACAAGGAATTCAACGGCATCAGAAGCATCACTGGTTCATCTCAGCAGTTCTCAAAAACTATGGATTAAACACTAACATCTGTTGTTTTCTGTTATTTTTATGTCAACCCATTTTCACCCCACTCCCTATTGGGGCTGAAATTGAACCTGAAAGGCATTAGAAGTGTTACTATTCATCTCAGCAATCTCAAAAACTATGGGTTAGACACTAATAACTATCAATTTTGGTTATTTTTACATCACCCCCTTCCCACTCCTTTTCACCCCCTATCCCCTGGGATGAACTTGGACTTGAAGGGCATCGGGAGTGTCACTATTATCCTCAGCGACCTAAAAAGCTATGGATTCGACACCAATATCTGTTGTTTTGGGTTATTTTTACTTTAACCCTTTTCCACACTCACCCTCCCCCTTTGGTGGCAGTAATGTCTTACCTCCACAGTTTTCTTTTCCAGATGCTAAGTTATAGCAAGTTTGGTTGAAATTGCTCAATGTGCATCAAAGTGTATGTGGCACATACACACTCTCACACCTGCATGCCTGTCTATTGATCCGAGCTACTTGACCCAGGCTAGCCCTTATTACTTCTCCTTTTTCCACACCTCCTCTGCCCACATCCAATAACGGCCTGTGTCTTGAAGCTGATCACAGCTAGTTTCCCCTACGGCTACACTATCCGCAGATTGGACTCTGCCCTGATAGCTCCACCAAGGTGCCTCTCCTTGAAGTTCCTAAAGGCTCTGCCTGATGATGAGTGTTTTCCTCTTGATTCATTGGTGAAGCCCTTCAAGTGACCACAGTCTCTGTACCAACACCCTGGCTCTGACTACACCTGTCTTGTCCACTAAGGCAATTGAAATTGGAAGTTGTTTTGTTGCCCCTTCAACTAATGTTCCTAGCATTAATTCCCTGTTCTAGCTGTTTCTCATATTCCCATTCCTTAGTATTCTTGTCTCCGTCAGAGACCCGTGCGAGTTTAAGTTTGTAAATTCCTTGTGAACTAAGTGATACTAATGTATGCCACTTTGCTTACAGCAAAATTCCTTGCATTATCATAAAGTATCTACAAATTGAGTATCTTGTAGAATTCTCACTTTGCATTTTACCACTTTACATAAGTTTACTATCACTGGTATTTGTGTTACAACTTTGACTGCTTTGCAGATTCGTGTGGACAGCCCTGTTGTGTGCCTTCTACTGCAGTCCAACAGTGCCACTCAACATGTTCTGCCAGTGCTAACCTTGGGATATCATTTCTGAAGTTCTAGTGGGAGCTTAAGCTCACTTACAGTGCTCCATCACTTAGTGTTGATCAATGTTGCTAGTTTTAAGTTCTTGATCCATATTTCATGTGCCTATAGTGCTCCTGTAAATCATATATTCTGATAAACTTTATAGAAATTATATTTTTGTTAGTGGACAAATTACATTTATGTTCAATCCTTTGAAAAGTAATTTTAGTTGTTTTCTATAAAGGTTCCTATACTTTCCATTCATGGCTTGCGTGCCCACTTGAGTTAGCAGTCATTTTTGCACATGGCATAATATTTTGAGAAGAATAAAATTTTGACTTTCTCATTATGAAACTTAATACCCGGAACGCAGTCTATGACTATATATACGTATATATATATATATATATATATATATATATATATATATATATATATATATATATATATAATGAGTGTTGTTTCCTACTTGTTGCTAAAATCTGAACAATGGAAGAATCTGATCACATAAAAATGACTTCGTCATCATTACATACAGTATATCTTCATACACTAAACACATTTACACGAATTTACGACACTGCAGAATCTGCGATAGTGAATCAAAACGTAGACGTATAACGATACGTGTAACTATGTACACAAGTTTGTTACATAATCTGACTTATTTTCGCAACCAGAGCAGAGAATATACTATTAACCATTGGCAGTCTCTTGGACAATTATTGCTCCAACTAAGATATAAAGATCTTTCCTTATATGCCTTTAAATATAGATGAAAGAGCTAATACTACTTTGACGTTCCAGATATTTTTAGAGACTAGTCATCTATCTTACCGAACAAATCCATTAACATCAGTCACATTCGAGGTCTCAAACCAGAATTTATTTTTTCTCAGTTTTTTGTTCGTCTCTTTGCTTATCTGATGTCCACCAGTCTGACCCACCGGAATAAATCAAACAAGAATTCTATATCGCCACAGAATTAGCGCTTATTTGGTGTTTACAGGAGTCATGGGACGTTATCATCTTAAAACTGGAATTAGATCGGTTCAACCCTGATCTAGCATTTCGTCCCATTACGTCATCATAAATAGATGTCACTTACATAACAGGTGTGGCACCTACCACGGGAAATTTGTTAAGAGCTGGCATCCGATGTGATTCCCTCGCTCACTAGCTTAAATTTAGGTCGGTAGAACTGCACTGCACTCCATGAAAATTTACTTGCTAATTAAAGAATCTATGTTCTTACTGCAAACAATGAGCAATTTTAGGAAAAATCTGGATAGCCTTTGTTTTCCAATGCATATATTCATATCCACAGTAGAAATGTGCTCTCTCTCTCTCTCTCTCTTTATATATATATATATATATATATATATATATATATATAATATATATATATATATATATATATATATATATATATATATTGTTCAAGATTTCAGCCAGAAACCAAGGAAATAAACAGTCTTTTACCCCAAGTTTAAGGAATCTGTACGTGTTGCCCCTTCGACTTTGGAGGAATCCATTCTCCTTTTTCTTTTGAAAAGCTATCCTCTTCTCCCATTGGTGCTTGGAATTACCCCCTACAGAGCGACCTCTTTAAAAGGCCTGGAAAGCAGCAGCCTACTCTCAGAAGATGCTCAGAAGACGAGACCTTGGCTAGGTCAGACCACTGGCCCCTTACCAGACGCCGCTGCCGCCCCCCCCCCCCCCACCCCTCTCCTGGGCCTGCTTTCCCATGCTTTGCTAAGCCCAAGTATATTTTTAAAAGGTCTATAGTGTCCAGACTTAGAGAAGAAGACATTCAGCATCCTCACTAAAGGTACTGTAAGAGAAATTCCATTTCAACCAGGGAATTGTTTTATCTTTGTATGTATTTCACTTCATTTTGCAAGGCGACTTGTGCATGTTTCATTCCCCTTTGCCATCTGGGCTCAATTCTGTAATTACTCCCCTGTGATACTAGTAACATTCCCCTAGTGAATTTAAGCCACAAAATAGTTTCTGCTGTGTAAATTTCCCAGTCATTTCATTCCCCCCTGAGTGGCCTTTTGATTGAGAGAAAACAGTGAATAAAGTTTGCCCACATGTGCCCCTGCCTTATGCCTATGCCCCCTCTACTTGCAGACAAACGCTGTGCCTGGCTGTGGTAGAACTTGGAAGTCCTTCGAAGCTTGCAAT
>NC_087200.1:153100392-153105392 GCF_015104395.2 Macrobrachium nipponense
AAAGACAGAATAGATAGGGAAAAACAAGAAAGAAGAGAAAGAGAACAAGAGAAAGCAGCAGAATATGGAAAGGCAAGATAAAAGAGGAAAGAGAAATTGCAAGACATGAAGGGAGATGGAATTGATAAGAGCTAGATCCACATTACCTGCAACACCGTCTAACCCTAACCATGGTAATCAAGACCCTGCATTTGATGTAGTAAGAGTGCAGAGGCTCCAGATGAGTTCTTTGATCACTTTGAGAAAGTGGCTTCAGGTATGGGATGGCCAGAAGATAAATGGTCAGTTTTGCTACAAAGTGTCTTGATTGGTAAAGGGAGAAGTGCCTATCTAGCCTTAACAGCTGATCAGTGTAAAGACTATAAGGTGCTCAAACATAATGTGCTACAAGTATTCCAGTTGACCCCAGAGTACTACAATGAAAGATTCAGAAACCTAAGGAAGGATGAAAAAGTAACTTTCTTGGATTACGCTTATAAAGTGAGAAGGTGTTTTAAAAGATGGTTGGAGGCAGCTAAAGTTACAACTTTTGAAGAGTTAGAAGAGTTAGTTGTTTTAGAGCAATATTTTAAAGGTATTCCTGAGCATATAAGAGCCTATTGAGAGAGAGAAGAGGTAAAAAACTTGACAAAGCTGCTACACTGAGTGAGGATACAATATAATTAGTAGCAGGCGCAATTATAATGTCAAGTACCAGAATCAACCACGCCCAGGTTTTAAGTCTCATCCAGGTTTCAGGAACAATTTTATAAATGGGAAACTTACAAGTAATAATACTCCTCAGCAAGCTAATGTGAAATCCTCATCTAATTGTGCAAGACAGTTGCAAAAGCCTAATGTTGTCTGCTTCAAGTGTGGAAGAGCAGGACACTTCAGTCAAGAGTGTTATTGGAATTATCAGCATTCCAAGCCTGTTGGTCAAATAGTAAGAGGTGACCAGGTCAAACAGACTGTTAAGAACAATGTGGGGAGGAATCCGACTACAGGGAAGACTGAAACTAAACAAGCTGAGTGTTTAGCAACCAGTGGAAATGTAACTTCAAGCAGTGAGTGGCTGAGCAGTTTGAAGGCTTTTAAGCCATATATCTATGAAGGTACACTGGCAACTCAAGAAGAGAGTGTGCAGGTACCAGTCAAGATTTTACGTGATACAGGGAGCAACCATAGTGTGGTGTTACGTGGTGCTCACCCAATGTTGGAGAAGAATCTCACTGGAGATTCAGTTATTTTGAAGGGTATAGGAGGAGAGGAAGTAACTCCTATATGCCGCTTACACCTGTCCTGTGAATTGGTGACAGGAAGTGTTGATTTTGCTGTGAAGGACTCACTGGCTGTGGAAGGTGTACATGTTCTGTTGGGAAATGAAGTTGTTGGTGTCCATTTGTTCCTTGTCCTGTAGTGACAGATAAACCGTTGAGGATTAGTCCTATGGTAGAGTTGGAGAAAAATAACCCCCACCTGTTCCCTAGTTGTGTAACTACCAGAGGTATGAGGAGAATTACGACCGTTGGTGAAGAAACTGAGGATTTGCACGCCCAAGATGGATCAAGTGAAGGATCTTTGAACTTAGAACAATTGTTCCAGGGGAGTGATGCCTCCCGTGGAGCTGACCGAGAAAGGATTTCCCAAGAAAACGAAGAATCTGTTGTTCCTGAAGAGACTCCGAGAAGTCAAAGTGTTCTTGAAGATAGTAGTGAAACTGCAGTAGCTGAGGTAGCAGATATTGATAGTTCAACTATTGAATTTGGACAGGTAACAAGAGAGAAGCTAATGAACTTGCAGAAGAGGGATGCATCGTTAGCTGATTTGTTCTTCAGAGTTGTTGATCAGGAAGAGATGCAACAAACTCCTACCTGTTATTATCTGAAGGAAGGTTTGCTGATGAGGAAGTATAAACCTTCAGATATACCCAGAAATGCTGAATGGGGAGAATATCATCAGATTTTGATTCCATGTCCATTGAGAAAGCAAGTGGTAGCGGTAGCTCATGAATCTGGACATATGGGAATCAAGAAGACTGTGAAGATCATGAGATATTTTTTCTGGCCTGGACTTCATGAAGATGTTAGCAGGTTCTGTCGAGAGTCTCATACCTGCCAGATCGCTGGAAAACCTAATGAAACCATTCAGAAAGACCCCCTACAACCTATAGAAGATAGAGGAGAACCCTTTAACAAGGTGATTATAGATATGGTTGGACTGCTTCCAAAGACGAAGAAAGGAAATGAATATCTGTTGACATTAATGTGTCCTGTTACCAGATATCCTGAAGCGATCCCTGTTAGAAACATATCTGCCAAGATAGTTGCTGAGAAACTATTGGAGTTTTTCTCCAAGTTTGGTATACCAGAAATTGTACAAAGTGATAGAGGAACGAACTTTACTTCCAAGTTGTTCTATGATGTGATGAACTTATTAGGGGTAAAACAACATTTATCAACTGCTTATCATCTAGAAACTCAAGGTGCCTTGGAAAGGTTCCACCAGACATTGAAAAGTATGCTGACAAAGTATTGTTCTGAGTCAGGAAGAGAATGGGATGTTGGTTTACCCTTAATGTTATTTGAAGTTAGGAATGCTTATCAAGAAAGCATGGGATGTTCACCCAATGAGATGATTTTTGGAAGAGAAGTGAGAAGACCTTTGAAGATTCTTGCAGAAAATTGGGTAGAAAATAAAGAGGAAATCCAAGGAGAGTATGTGAAGAACTTAAGGAAAAGGTTGGAAGAGATTAGAAAATTCTCTTTAGAAAATCTGAAAATGAGTCAAGAGAAAATGAAAAGGAACTATGACAGAAAAACTAAGCTAAGAAGTTTTAGTGTTGGTCAACAAGAGTTAGTGTTTATGCCAGTCAAGAGATTTCCCCAAATCAAAATAATTTCAAGGTCCTAAAAGATAATTGAGAAGTTAAGTGATAGCACTTATGTGACTGAAACACCAGAAAAGAAGAAAATGACAGAGGAAGATACATGTGAACCTTTTGAAACCTTGCTTCTCAGAAACTAGAACTGAAACTGTGTCAATAATACAGACAACTTCATCTACAGACGATGATGACGGCTATGAATTGGGAGCTGAAAGCAAGATGAATAATTCTTCAATTTTGGAAAATTTGGAGGATAAACTGAAACCTCTTAATGTTGAACAAGGTGAGGAATTGAGTGAAGTGATTAGAAGCTTCACAGAGATTTTTGCAGATGTACCCAGACGTACTAATCTGACCAAACATGAAATCAAGATCCAAGAAGATGGAAAATCGTTCAAGCAAAGAGCTTATCGCTTATCACCTTATCATCGAGATGTTCTGAAGAAAGAAGTTCAGTATTTGCTGCAACATGGATTAGCAGAACCCAGTTCAAGTCACTTCAGTTCTACATGTGTGTTAGTGAAGAAACCTGATGGCTCCTTTAGGATGTGTACTGATTATAGGAAACTGAATTCCATAAGTATGGCTGACAATTATCCCTTGCCTCTTATAGATCAGTTACTTGATAATATTGGGCAAGCCAAGTTTGTTTCCAAGATAGACTTATTGAAGGGATATTATCAGATACCCTTAGATGAAAATGCGAAGTTGCTGTCAGCTTTTATTACCCCTTTTGGATTGTATCAGTATACTGTACTGCCATTTGGTCTGATGAATGCACCAGCCACATTTCAACGAGTGATGGATCAACTGCTAGGATCTATAGAAGGAGTAGGTGTATACCTTGATGACGTAGTTATTTACTCTACAACATGGGAAGAACATCTGCAGATCCTGAAGAAATTTTTCAAGAAACTACAAGAGGCAGGACTAACAGTCAACCTAGAGAAGATTTTGAAGTTGGAAAAGGCCTTCTCGCTCCGGTGAATGCTAATGTGGAAGGTATCCATAAGGCTACCCCCCCTACTACTAGGAAGCAACTACAAAGATTTTTGGGCATGGCTGGATTCTATTGTCGTCTCTGCCCAAATTTCTCAGCTGTAGTAGCTCCCTTGACAGACTTAACTAGTCCCAAAGCTAAGTTTGTTTGGACTCCAGAATGTCAAGAATCCTTTGAGAAGGTAAAAGTCATTTTAACTTCAAGACCAGTGCTTCAAGCTCCAGACTTTAATAAGAAATTTGCGATACAAGTTGATGCCTCTGATTGTGGAATTGGAGCTGTTCTGCTTCAAGAAGATGAAAATAACCTTCTACACCCTGTGTGTTTCCTGTCTTCGAAACTGAAAAAACATCAGAAAAACTATGCAACTATTGAAAAGGAAACTCTAGCCTTAATCACAGCATTGAAAAAGTTTGAAGTGTATGTGAACAGACCTAGGAATGAAGAAGTGTTAGTGTTGTCTGATCACAATCCACTGTCATTCATACAGCGGATGAAAAACCATAATCAAAGACTGACCAGGTGGTCTTTGTGCTTGCAACATGTTGAGCACATATCTGGTAAGAACAATGTAGTTGCCGATTATTTATCCCGTTGTGAATCGTTGGATTCAACCCCGAATAACTAATCTTCTGGGGGGAGGAATCTTATAATGTAAGTTTGGAATGCAATTATAATTGTGGTAATATGATTAATTCAAATCAGAACCTGTGTATCATGTTATGAAATCTGTGTTTTGGTGTGTTCAGATTCCCAAATTTAAAGATAACATGTCTTAAGTGATCCACACTTTTCATTTTTAAGTACGTAAGACAGAGAGATTGAAAGCTCATAAGCCTTTTGAAGAGGGTTGTGTCACACTTTGAGAATGTCTTAGCTAAGCTGATTTCTTTATCGGCGCAAACAAGTGTAAGACCTCCCAGACCGCAATGTAATCCAACCCCTTGAAAATAGATGGGTTAAGCTAATTTTTTATCATCCCAGGCGGGCCTGTAAAGGAACAAGAGAGCCTTATTCATAGACATATGTGAACGCAGTCAAAGAGGCCCTGTATTAGGTACCCCTATAGAGTTGACGTAATATGTTTTCGTCTTAGACGTGTACACTGAAATACACCCATTCCCCTGATACGAT
>NC_087200.1:153110392-153132128 GCF_015104395.2 Macrobrachium nipponense
TAAAGTTGAAACCGCATAGGCCCTACTCTCAATTGTCCAGAAATTTGTGGTAGGCTCAGCTATAGCTAAGGTTCATGGAGGTTCAACAGAAAAAAATGAAAACTTCGATTTCAAGATTTGTCTAGTTTACTCTTGTATAAAACTTGTAAAGAAAATATAAACATTATGACAGAGGAGGTTAACCTGGAACAGTTTCTAGAATGTGGAATGACGACACAAAGTACGTACATAGAGTGGCATTCCAAACATGACCAGATTTTTAACACGATTTGAAATCCCCGAAAAATAATACACGTTTTTCCACTTGTATAAAAATGAAATCCAGATAAGTGCTTGGAAATATCTGCACACTTACCAATCAATGTATCAATCAGCACTGAGCGGTCTGCGTGCAGACGATCACGATGAGCAACGTTTTAACGAGACTGAGTGACACTGACCGCAACACAACAGCATGAAGACGCACGTTTGTTCATGGCCGGATTTTTTTCATAGTAAAATGCCTAATATTGATAATAAGGTAAACTTGAAGATCATAATAATAAATAATACCATAATTAGAATTCAGAATTCTTTTATATTTAATTATTACACAATTTAATTAAACAATTTTTTTCGCCGTGGTGAGATTATGACACTCGCTTGTTTTTCCTGCTTTGGTATTTTAGTCGAGTGTAGTTTTCATTTGTCTAGACTTGAGATCTTAGGCTGAGGCCGTAGTAGTACATTAGCTCCCTTTTATTTGTGCGATCGTGCATGTACCTAATTGCAAGAACCACATCGGCAGGTCAAGACAATTGCCAAGATTAACAAGAACGTTTGTGTAGAGACGAATGACTTTGACATTTGGAAAGTGGTTTTGTTTACAGCTGGCCAAATTCACATTTATTCGACGCACTTGTCAAAATTTATTCCCACATAACCTACTTAAAAAAAGTGTGCCAGTTATATTTTTTTCGCCACGTTTTGTAACAGCTGTGTGCGCACTGCTTTGCTACGACTTGACAGTGACAGACAACGAGGTTTACTCAGGCTAACATTTACCTAAGGTAAGAACATTTTACTTAAAACGACAGGCACCGCACTTCAGAAAGTGGTGTCCACTTGATGTTCTCTAATAAATTGCCCTAGCATTTCATTATTAATCCAGCTTAAAGAATATTTCGCATTTTCAAAAACATCAGTGATAATTTCGTATGTAGAATTAATCTATTGGTAAAAGTTTAGAAGAGTTGCACAGTTGGCCTATTTTCGTAGTCGTGGCCACGCTAAAAGCAAGGCAACTTCCGTTAACTTAACCTACCCGAGGTAGGGCGCCGCAACCTGGTCAGGCAAAGGGAAAAGAAGAATCGCTCTACCATGGAACCCGAACTACCTTACCCTCATGAGACATTGGGCAATGCGACGCCTGTACAACGGCCAGGATCTTACCAGTGAAGTTAAATTGATTTGAACTACCATCATATCAAATGCAAATCGAGTTATGTATATCAAGAGTAAATTACGCCGTAAGAAACAAGGAACGTTTTCTTACCATGATGTTGCTACTTGGATGTTACGTAACTACCGTAATACTAATAAATGCGTTAACGTCACGTCATAATTCATAACGAGCTTAAGTTTCCATAAATTTTGTTCAGCGTGAGCATTAAATTTCCTTGGGTTGTTTTCAGTATTGAGTTAACGTAGCTTCAGTTATTTTTGTTTTTAGCTATTTCGCGAGAATACCCAGCAAGAAACTTTGTTTTCAAAATAACCATTTTATGACCCGGGTTAATATTCGTTGAATGAAAAATTCACTCTGATAAGGAAGGGTTCGTAATGTTAACTGAGATATTAATCAGCCATTTTAGCCGCCAAACGTTAGTCAGCCGAGTTATCTTACTGGTAAGGACGATATTAGGATATGGAAATAATTCTAAATAACAATCTGCTTTATTTATTTAATTCTTAGATCAGCGATTAACAGATTAGAAACGTCAGACAGACCAAGACTTGTTCTATGGGTATCTGACATGATGTCAGAATGGTTTGACGAATGTAATTATTGTTTTATTATTTATTTACGGTGGATCACTTAGTGTGTGACTGGTTGCGTATCAGCTTTGTATAACAGTAATTACTCCCATCAGTAGTGTGACCTTGTCGTCAGGGTGCCTACACCCTTTGACTTCAAGATACAGCGGTCGATGTTAGCTTGAACGGTAATTATATCGAGGAATTTCAGCCTTCAGTGCAGTTGTACGATCGAGACTGTGCCCTTGTGTCGCCGTCCTAATTGCTCGTGTGGTTTTTTGAGTTTTAGACGTTCGTTTCTTTTATGTCTTTCATTCATACTTGCCGTCTTGCCAGGACATCACTGGTAAGTTGTGTCCTCTTCAAAGGCTGGTTTATAGTTAATTCTCTTAGTTCGAACATGTTTTTTCTTGTGTTCTGGACGGTGGCCGGAAATAAAGTCATGGGAAAAAAGTCACATTAGTTTATGGTGGCCGGTAATAAAATCACGAGGAAAAATTCGCAGTATTTCTTGGGGTTCATCTTTTTTTATACTTGGTCTTTAGTTTGTTTCTATATTATTCCCCAACGGGCTTCCACTTAACACGCCACAAAGGTGGATACATGAATACGTACCAGGTTGAAATTTACCCTTGGGGTTCACTATCTAGGAAAGAACAATTTTACTTTCTTTCCTTTGACTTTTTTACGTGTAACATTTTTACCTGCATTCGTCTGTGCAAAATGCCCAAATGATTAATGCTTTCTTCACGATTTCTACAAGACATTTTTTTTTTCTTTTTTACATCAAAAGATCTGCTGAAATTTGTATTGTAAGCGCGTTAGCTACACTTTACCGTCTGCTGCCCCCTGATCACCCAATACCAGAGATTGAAAAAGTAACTGAAAGCTTGAAATAGAAATGTAAAAATCTCTGAAATCTTGAAAATTATTTACAGCAAATTCTGAAACAGACAATCTAGGAAAAAGATGAAAGCAGGCCTCAGACAGCTGCTTAGTATTCTTGTCAACTTTTTTGCCTGATATTAATGCGAGAGCTTTCGTTTATAAGTCATTGTTATAGTGCACAACGTGGGCCCAAAGGAAGCAACAAGAACTGAAAGACAGATGAAGCCCATCATTAAACTTGCCCTGAACTTTCCTTCTCTAGTATCTGAGCATCAGCTTGACTTGGAGGAAGAATGGAGGGCCTTATTTGGGCAAAGGAAACGGTGCATCCCATGCTTTCTCAGGAAGTACCTAAATTTTGTTATACTTTAAGGAATACTTATTGACATGGAATAGTTTATTGTCTGACTTCATGTGTGGCCTCCTCGTATTGCCACACTCTTCAGCCTGTGTTGAAAGAATATTTTCCCAGTTAAATCTGGTGAAGACCAAACAAACGCCGCTCAGATGATGGCATGTTTTGTCGTGCTTCTTGAACATGGTTACAATTCTGAATCCGCGCTTTCGTAATACGCCCAATCAAATAGTTTCTCATATTTGGTGACCAACACTCAAATACAGAACTTACCTCCATAAACTTGGTTTTGATTATAAATTAAGTTTACCTGCCAATTCCTACTGTCTACTATAGGCAGTTTGAGTTTCGTGTGCACGTTACAGAGATTTATAATTCATTCTCTCTCTCAGTTGTTAATGATTATATCCATACTCGTTTAAGAAAAATATGTAAAGCAGCACAATAGTACAAATGATCGGCCATATCACATGCACATAAAAATTTGACCCATTCACCATCCTAATCGCCGTTTATTCTTGACACATATATACCTCTTGATATTAGGTCACGTCCTCTTACCATTCAGCAGTACCAAAGATGTCTGTACACATCCAGTTTAACCCAAATCTCCTGGTTTATCCTTACCAAGGTTACTGATGTTGGAGAGTCTCACAGGGACTTCGAACAATATATCGAAAGGTAAAGTCTGGCATAAGGCTTTTTATAACTTGAATTGAATATGTGGTTTTAACTCGAAATCGACATATCTCGTTGTTGTCACACCAGACAACAGATTACAGAAACTAAAAAGTTACTCTTTTCACTAGTGGCTGACTCCTACATGCTCTCAACCCGTTAATGACGATAACGTAGTACGTGTTCTAGACCGTGCGGTTCCCTTACATTTGCTTGAGTCCTCTATAGTTGGCCGTGGTCATGCCCCCCCGGCTCTTCATTTCAGGGTGCTCTTCTCTCGCCCACTCTTCTTCCTCGTTTAGATGGGCCATCTCCAGCTTACATCGTAGGTTTCCCCCGATGATCAAGCTCTCCTTGTAAAATTATTTTAAGCTTCCTAGTCATTCTTTGCCATGTTGCCTACTATATTTAGTTAATTCATTCCCCAGTTACAGTTTTTTAATATGGGCTCCTTTTTAGAATATTTAATCACTTACTTTTGTCGCAAGGACTGAATCATAAACCATAAAAGTCCGATTTCTCGTCTAACCCTTTATTCATCTCTAGGCTCTTCTTTGTACGTCCGCACTTTTTCTCTCTGCTCTCAGGTCTTAAAGGCTATTGAGGTTAGAGGGCTGCAAATGCTATGTCGCTCATCCACCCTCCAATCATCAAACATACCAAAGTGCAGCTGTCTAACCTCAGTTTTTGTTTGACCTGTGCGTCTGACACCGCTATAAGAGCCAACAACACAGGCCACCACCGGGTCGTGCCTGAAAGTTTCATGGACCGCGGCTGAGTTTTATGGGTCGTGACAGATTTTCATACAGCATTACACGCTGTACAGAAAACTCACTTGCTGCGCCGAAGAAACTTCGGCGTATTTTGTACAAGCTTTTATGTATTATTTTCGCCATTTTTGTATTTCTGAGCGAAGAGAGAAAGAGTCCTGCCCTTTGGGACTTGGCCAATATTTTCCTGAGGCCACAGCCTCGCAGATTTACTGCCTCCTTTCTCCTGAAAGTCTCTCCTGAGTCCCTAAACAGTCCGACTTTTATTCCTTCTTTTTAAGATTACATTGCATCTTCTT
The DNA here is from genome assembly GCF_015104395.2 of Macrobrachium nipponense. Classification (NCBI taxonomy): domain Eukaryota; kingdom Metazoa; phylum Arthropoda; class Malacostraca; order Decapoda; family Palaemonidae; genus Macrobrachium; species Macrobrachium nipponense. The sequence goes on from NC_087200.1 coordinate 153,115,399, forward strand.
TCTGGAACTATCCTAGTCCATCTGGGCCTCATCTGAAACGGACGGTCTGCACAGGACCGCGTATCATCATTCATGGTTTTACAGCAATGTAGTCAGTGTCATTTCAGCATGACTTGTGTTAACAGTCTCTCTCAAGGGTTTATTTCTTCAGTGAGCTGAAATTCTCCGTTTCCTTTCTTTTGTGACTCACTTCTTCACTCTCGGCATGTACACTCGTGCATTGTGGTGGAACAACGACTTCTGTCTCATTGCCTTTGCTAACGTCGCCCGTCGTAACCATTCGATTTTGACTTTTGCAGCTTTTGTCATTTGCCAGCATTTATCTTGTAAATGCTTGCCGTCACTTTCACCGTTCTCAGCCTTACCAGGTGAAACAATATATTTATAAACTTATCTAAATAGTTATAGGATTTTTTATTTTGAACGAAACACTGAAAGGATCGAGATTCATGCCTGCTCCTCTCTCTCTCTCTCTCTCTCTCTCTCTCTCTCTCTCTCTCTCTCTCTCTCTCTCTCTCTCTCTCTCTCATTTAACGAGACTGTAGGAAAGCTCGGGACATGTTAGCTAAGTTTAACATTCAATCGGTGGCTCGATGATATTGGGTATTCAGGTGCTAATGGAATTTTTAGCTGAAGACTTCATAGTTCTCGGTTTATTTCTTTCTGTTTTTTCATAAATTATCCGGACTGTTAACGTGAAAATATTATGTACTGATGTATGCAAGTGAAATAAGGGATCTTAATAGTATAGATGCTAAGACGTATGGTCTATTTTTATTTGTTTGGTTAAAAAAAATTCACTATATTCCAACATTGATTCACGAATGAACTGGTACACTATAACGTGCAGGTAGACAAATTTAAACGTAGTTGGTATTGCAAGTGATTATGAAACCTGGACACTACTGAAACTCGTACATTTGCTAAAATTGTCCCTAAAAAAAACCTATCCCAGAAAACACACGTTTTTCCAGTTTCTTCGTTTCTGCCCCAACCAAAAGTTTTGTGATGTTAATTATCCACTTTTATGATTTACTGGTTTTCTGTGGTGATCGAAGTAACGCCAACTGACAAAGAAGAGGTGAAAAATATTTAAAGAACTGCTTAGACAACGCTAGGCATAGCATTGTTCCCTAGGCAGTAATATTGTTTGCAGCAACGACAAAGGATTGTTGTCCGACTCACCAGGAGATTCAAGCGTCAGATCGAATGTTGATGCGAAGTCCTTCCTTCAAAGCCTCAAAGGAGATAGCGAGAGCCAGATTCATTCTGCTTGCAACAATGATTACGAAAAACTTCAAGGGTCACCACTCTCAGTCTCAGGACCCAGATAAAAAATGTCCTGGGGAAAAAAAGTCACATTCATCTTTCCTCGAGAGTGACCCCCAAGGGTTTTAACCCTGGTATGTATCCATGCCCGTTGGGGACAAAGATACCGTAAAGCAGGGGTAGCCAGACTTTTGAACTACGAGATCTACATACTCTAAAGACTGAAACACTTTTACGATCTACCATACTACATAATCAAATGCAAATAGCTCCACAGTACCATTAAACACGAGAATTCTCTCTCTCTCTCTCTCACACACACACACATATATATAGTGTGTGTGGTGCATATGTGTGCGTGTTTTTGTTTGTTTATATCGGATTGTTGGGGAACGGCGATCGACTGTTTGGCCATCTGTGCCGTAAAGCAGAAACTGAAGACTGTCAATATCATAAGATAATGACCCCCCAAAAAATATTGTGAATTTTTCCCTTTTTTCCCTGTGACTATTACTGGATAGTGTTGTTACGGTGGCGCTACATGACAACATACCAAGAAACTCATTTGAGAGTTGAAAAATCATTAAGATAGGCTATCGTAGATTACAGAAAGTGTGTAAAACGTGTAACCTTTAAATATTTCGCCTTTGGAAGGCGCAATAACTAAAGCTTCCTGCAGTAAGGTTGCGAGCAGCAGTCAGATTGACTGTTGCGTTGTTAGTCAACGGTTTCCCTACTTCTCCGGTAAGATGTTGAATTTTTAGGTTAAACCCAAATAGCGGCTGCAGATTGTCTACTGTCTAGTCGGGATGACACTGCGACCATTATACATGTAGTCTAGAGTGACTTTGAGAGAGGACGTTCCACGAAGTGACTGCGCCGCTTCTCGGGTATAACCGTAATTCCTAAGAAACCTCATGGAGCCTCAACTAAGTTGGCTCCTAATCAATGGGCGGAGGCTGTATATTCAGTACTCAAAAAATAGATATATTTCGTTTCAGCGGTCTTTATTGGTATGAAAATGGAGTAGTCCAATAGGCCACCCTATGGATTTGTTCGACACTATATTTGAAATACGTTACAAACCTAGAGACCAGATAATTTTAAATGGAATGGAAAAACAGTGCAGTTAGTGAATGTAATGTCTTCGTTGATTTCTAGCAGAGGAGACGATCATTGTCAGTGTTATTGGTTTGATGTTGAATTTGAGTGCCACAGTCCTCGGTGTAAGTTTGAAGTAGTTAGTGAAAGATAGCTCTTTGGTAGATTTCAAGTTAATATAGTGTCGGTTTGTGTTCGTGTTTGGCACTTTTTGCAAGGCAAACTACCTTGTGATTATTGTAACTATATTGGAACACCAAAACATTTAAACTCACGGGCATCTCCATGGGTCAGTTTCACCATAATTTGTCTACAAATAGAATGCATATGAACTCTACTCTGTGATTGTTTAAAAAAAAGTGGATGAACAAGGTGGTTCAGGAAAGAAAGAGATAGTGTTTCAGGTAATCAGTTACGGAAGATCATGAGAATTTATGAGTCATAGGAAATTCGTAGATACTTCAAATTGGCAATAGGGCTTTCTTTGTCATGTTATATATATGAAATACATTCTTATATATTATATATATGGAATACATTCTTATCCTGGTGTGTACTGACAGTAGTTTATTAACTATATATGTGTCTTTTTTTTTTTTCTTTTATTTAAAATATCTAATGTACAATACATTTTTATTACATATTTTAAGGAGCAATATTAATTTTTTGGGGGTTTTATTTTTCATATACAGCACTTAATAAACTAAATAGCACTTTTTTTTTTTTTTTTTGTTTTTTTTTTTTTTTTTTTGTATACAAAAAATGTACAAACATTCAGCTCATAATAATTTCCTTACATTTTTAGACAGGAGTCTTCAACCGAGTCACACACAATAATTAATACCCTTCTTGGACAGAATTCGAGCTAACAGACCGTAAATGTTAAGAACAGCATCATACAAAATTGAGGCAGCCTTTTCTAAAAAACATATTCCATATATTTCCTTGAGAAACCTTACCAAAGTTCTTTTTATATGTATTCCGCAAAACCCATCTATCATAATTAAGTTTACCCTTAAGATACATTATCAAATCAGACAACGACATCTTTTCACTTTACCCACCCACATTGCATACAAGTAACCTGTCAATAAAACTAACGCACTATTATCATCTTGTTTCAATTTGCAGTGGAAATTAAACATTAAAATCTTTATAAAGTTATCCGGGCTCATATCACAAACCTCAACCAACACTTTTTGAAAATACAACAAAATTGGCTTAATTTGGTTACAAAAATAAAAAATATGCAATATAAATTCTGTTTCACTGCAGTTATCACATAAATCTGAGCTTTTAATGTTTAAAATCTTCAGTCTGTGGTTTGGTTGCCAAAATCCCGTGGAATATATTTGGTATATAAATTCCCTCTCCAAAGTACCAATAAAAGGAACATTAATACGTTTCCAAATCAACACCCAATCTAGTAGCGGGTAATCACTCTCAATGCTTGGTTTTAAAGACAATTTGAGATAATAATAAGCTGCCTTGCATGTAACATACGGAAAGTTTTTAAGCCTATGCATTTTCCTTATTACCTCAATGGCACTCGAATAGAACGACGGTGTCACATAAGATACGTCAACTATATCTCTTAATGACAACAAATAACTAAATCTAAGTTTACAATAATACACACTCAAACCAGTTCCACTTAACACATCCTTTAATACAGTGCAGCTGAAGATAGCTTGAGTTTTATAGTACACATCAAAATATTCCCAAACCCCCTTCGCTTCTACGTAAACATAACGTAGCCCTTTTTATTGGATTGTACATCCCCTTCCAGATGTACGAAAGATACACGTATTAATCTTGCAAATATATTTCTTTACTGGGGGTAACGTATGGGCCATATACCATACTTTTTGATAAAATCAAAGAATTTACAATTACACTCTTTTGGAAAATTGACAACTTCCTCATACTCAACATATTTACGGCAGTTTCAACCTTATTCGCGATAACAGACCAGTTTTCCTCTTGCATCAAATCAAAGTTATTACAAAAGATAATACCAAAAATAACCATACTATTAACAACCCGTATCCACTCCAAAGGCCAATCCTGCCTGTTAATCCAGTTGCCCAAAACCATCATTGTAGTTTTCTCTTTGTTAAGTCTAGCACCTGTCGCGACTTCAAAGTGCTGAATGAGCTTGGAACAAGCTGTTATCGAATTTGTTGTTGACACAAATACGTAAGAATCGTCAGCAAACCCTTGTACTTTCACGACTGTCTGATTTGGAAGACTAATACCAATTATATCGGTTACTTTTCTTGATAATTGCCCTATAGAAAGGTTCCTGAAAAATACAGAATAGCAACATTGACATAGGGCAGCCTTGCCTCACCGACCTCTTGACAGGAAAGGAACTGCTTAGACAGCCATTAATACTTACATGACTTACACATTGTAAATAATAATATTTTATTAATCAATAAACTCTGTCGGAACACCAAATTTTGCTAACACCTCATATACAAAACCAATATGCACTCTATCAAAAGCTTTTGACCAATCGAGACTCAAGATGGCAGCATCTACTTTATTTTCATTTGAATAACAAAAAACATGATGTCTCGTATGGTACTGTTTTACACTGAACAATCGATCTCCCTTTGACTGCACAGTATTGCTCAGGGGAAATTATGTCGTCTAATATAGACTCAAACCTGTTTTTAAAACCTTGGCAAAATCTTATAATCAGTATTTAACAACGTTATAGGTCTCCAATTTTCTATTAGAGCAAGGTCACCTTTTTTTTGCATGTAGTTTGATTACACCTACATACTGACTCTTGGACATTCGCTTTACATCACATACATAATTTAATACAGTTATAAAATCCTGTTTTATAATATTCCAAAATTTCTTGTAAAATTCAATAGGGAGACCATCGCACCCAGGAGTTTTCCCATTACACATTTTTCCCATAGCATTCCATACCTCCTTTGACTGAATCTCAGTAGATAAAGCTTGTAGGCTTTGACCATTCAGCACGGTCCCACACTTATCGAGAAAAAAGCTCCATACAACTGTCGGTCACCTTCAACCAAACGAAACATGTTCTCAAAATATTCCCTAATTCGCACAGAAATCGCATTCGTCCCCTCAACAGTCGTGCCATCTTTTATTTTAAGTTTAGTAAAACAATTATTTATTCTTTTAGTTTTCTCTTTGCCAAGCAGATAGGAAGAAACTCTTTCACCTTTCAACATCTCATCAGTTTTTATCCTAACCTTCACACCCTCCAACCAAAAAACTCATTCTGTAGGTCACAAATTCTCTTTTTCAGTGTTTGGATCATGTCGTACTTATCCCCCGTTCTATAATGAACATCATTTAATTGTTGTAACCTCCAATGTAATAGGTTCAACAAACCATATTTTTCCTGTGAAATCTTCTTGGATAACTTAACAAAAAAAATCTTTACATCGTAACTTTGCCCAATCCCACCATTCCAACATATCAGGAAACTTACATTTATTAAGATTGTACCCGTTTCCACAAGTCTTGAAATTGCTCTTCTATATTATCAGAATCCAAAATTTTTACATTTAATTTCCAATAATCTGTTGATGTTTTTAAGTCAATAACCTTTATACTCAAGAGGACCATATTGTGATCTGAAAAACTAATCGGGATTGTTTGTGCCCTCGTAATGTGACTGAACAAATTAACGGTGTAGATTCTATCTATACGAGACCCATAATTTTCTTTAATAACATACGTATATTCCGGGATACCTCTAGAAAAATGATAATTATCCTTTAAAGCTAAATTATGAACAGAGTACCAAGAGCTTTGGACACCAAATATCTATTATCATTGCTACAGTCCCTGAGACAAGTCACACAATTGAAATCACCACCTAATACCAGGGAATCAAGGTTGTGTCTCAGAAAAAAGGTGAGGTCATTCCCAAAAAAACTCCTCTCTCTCTCTAGTCCTCCCTGAACCTGTAGGGGCATATACATTTACAATAGGGATAATGCAACCATTAAATCTTACCCTAATACCAGTATCCGCCCGTTACAATCTCTGTCTGTTGACAAACCACTATTTCCTTCTTTCTAGAATTTTTACAGAACATAGTCCCTCCTTTTACACAAACCGTCGAGTTCAATATAATATTACAACAATTGCTTAAATAGTTTAAGACTCGTAGGTCTCTCACGTTATGTTCCTGTATCAACAAAATGTCTATCTTATACTGCGCCATGAGTGATGCTACCTTCATCTGTTTATTTACATCGTTTAAGCCATTGACATTTAACGTTGCAATTAGTAAAGCCATGGACAGAAGAAAAAATCACAACTTCTTCTTTTTCGGTACGTTGTCGTTGCTTTGTGTCTTCGTTTCTTTCCTCTTCTTGTGATAAGACTTCTCTCGTAAGCTTCATCTTGCCGACCCCTTTCCATATTAATATTCATGACTTTCAGTTGATGTATCCAAGATTCGCACTTCATATCCATCCTCATTACCTAGTACTATATTCTTGCACAAGTCCATATCAGAATCATTTCCAGAGATCATCACATCTGTGGGCTCATCATTCTTATGCACTGACACCGTAACAGTCATTTCCTTTAATCCTTCATCATCACTGATCTGTTCCTTAGCGTACATGCATATGATCCACCTCCATCTGCGGAACATCAGGTTGCCCTGCTCACTATAACCTTCCCGAAAATGATGCTCAAAGGGTCCGGAAGTCTAGGGGACCTACTATCATTTTCAGTATTAAAAAAATATCAATATCGATATTATCACCTCTTACCTCATCACCAATTTCCTGCACCAGTATTTAGGCTTGGTTCAACTGTGAATAAGTTCAACTCCAGCTGATTATCTTCAGGTATACTATTTCTCAAGTGTGCCACTCCCTGATCGTTCTTTGATTCTTCATCAGCACCACCATTCGATGCTTTCGACATAACACCGGTCTCATTTCCACCTCCATTCAACAATTTCAATGTATCTGGACCATCATTTATTTTAGGAAGATTCGGGAAATCGGCCATGTTAAAAAACATTTAACCTGGATTCGCTTTCCATTGTACAATTAACAGCTAAATGTGTCGTCCTTCCGCATTTATAGCAAGTTTTAGGTTGGCCTGATAAATAAAAGTTACTGTGTGTCCACATATATTAACCGACGAAGGAATGTTTTCCCTTACCTCCATCCTTGCCGTTCGGATACCATTCAACAGTCCCTTTGCTCTTCCGTGGGAAAATCTGTTGTGTCGTACAGAGTGCACCTTCCCGTAACGACTTAGGACACCAATAACCAAATCATCCTCCATATCAAACGGTGCATATCTTACGGAAACATATGTGTAATCACTACTCAAATTAATAACTCTTACAGTCTTACCTTCACCAATATCAATAGATTTGTCCTCATATTCCTTTACTACCATTTCAAACCGCGTATGGTCAGCGAATTTTATAATCACCCTATTGTGAGCATTAGCTGAAAGCCGGAGAGGTCTTCTTCTTTCACACCTAGATGCATGAAAATTACTTCACAGGCAAGGTCATACGTCGGGTGCACAGAAAAATGTAATCCAATCGAATCCTTTCTTTTAAGTTTGCCCAAAGGGGCAAAAGCATTTAAGTTGTCCCTTCCATTCATCTTCTATAGTCTAGCCAAAGGTCAGGCCAAAACACCAGAAAGCGGGAGCAGCTCAAGACACGTCCTCTCTGCTCCGAAGCTCTAGCGCGACCTGTATATATATGGAATACATTCTTATCCTGGTGTGTACTGACAGTAGTTTATTAACTATATAATGTGTCTGAATATTCCAACTACCTGTCCTGCTTTATCATCATCTTCTGTACCTCGTACTTTAACTGATTACTTTCTAAGACGACCATAGCTAAACAAATAACCTCTAAACCACTCACTGGAAAATGATCTCCGATAAATTAAAGAAATGACAGTTTGGTGTCAAAATAATATCCGGCATCACACAGTCTTGATTTAAAATGAATCATTCCAATTCGATCATACATAACTGACAAAGAAAGCCCTATTGCCAATTTCCATACATGGTCACAAGTCATGGCATTGCCCAGTGTGACAGAACAGTGAATTGATAGAATTGAAAATAATCTTGAGAACCTATGGCTAACTAACGAAGTAGGGCATGATGGGAGGGATAACCCAAGGGAAACCTACCAGAGAACAAGAGACGGATGTTATACAGGAATGTTTGGATGATCAGAGGGAACTGCCACCGGACAGGCGTTTGTGAAATATAATGATCGACCTTCTATGCATCCTTGTGATTGTGCAGGAATTGCTCCGCTGGAAATTTAATAATGTATATATAATAAGAAAATGACGTCTTGCTCTCTGGCAAAATATCTTTGTTTTATTTTTACAACGGAAGTGTACTATTAAGATAACCCTGCAGGTTTTCCAGTTGTTTTATAATATCTCTGGATAGTCTGTAGTTGAATCATTGTTAGGATGGGATTTGATCAAATAGAGAGAATGAGAATGGACAAGTGAGCGAAACGAATGCATGATGCGGAGAGAGCCTCATGCCACATGTGTTCAAGACTTTATATACAAGAAGTGCTTAATTTAATTTTGTTTTTTTTTTGGCAAAGAATGACACGGTATACTTAAAAGTCGTCAGCGTGTTGCTGGTGTGGCTGTTTTTTTTTTTTTTTTGTTTCGGAAGGAAATGTATATATATATATATATATATATATATATATATATATATATATATATATATATATATGTATGTATATGTGTGTGTGTACTAATATATATATATATATATATATATATATATATATATATATATATATGGTATTTTCGTTAAATAAGTAAGCTAAATAATTGAAATTATTCGTAATTTCGAGGGGTCTTGTTAGGCGAAATGCTATATGTCAAGTATGGAATATTGAAACGCAGTAATGACGCAGATGGTGTTCTTTTAACTAGCGAGACACTAAAAGATTTCCAATTTTTGCTTAACAAGTGCATCACACTTCTATGGGAGTCAAAGTAAATCTTAAAAAAAAAAGATTAGAAGTAATGAGGTTAGAGTAAGCAAATTTTTCAAATATTTAGGGATCATTAATAATCAGTACTGATTCTCACGAGTTGGACTTTAGTAGAAAATAATTAAATAAGTTTTGGATGTGAAATATACGGAAGATGCATCATGAAGTAAGGTTATACATAAATCTATTACGGACGTGAATCTTGCATGAGAATGAAGCTGTAGTTAAAAGATTTCATTTATTTGTGAACAGAGCTTGAAGAAGAATATAGTAGGAGTCGGATGGCAGGATAAAGTTAGAAAGATCATAAGCGAGGTTATAGGAGCTCCAAATATAGAATGAAATAATGAGGGACAGGGAGAGGGCTTGGACGTCGTCTTGGCACAACCCCCGTGAGAGAATGGTGCGTGATAGTGTCTGCTGGACCCTGTGGGCAAAAGAGTTTGAAGACCCAAACCTACTTGGTGGATGGGAACTGTGAGAAGGAAGGAAGGCGCGGGAACGGGAGGAGATTTTTAGAAGATAAAGCTCAGGGAGACATGATGAGTGGCGGAATTCCACACAAGTCCTTGTGTCATGCATGGGCGTTAAGCTGCCACTTATGTCATTTATATGTAAAGTCTAAAGTCTGCCGAACAAGATATGCAGGATTTGCTGCCACATGTTTTATATATATATATATATATATATATTATATATATATATATAGATATATATATATATATATATATATTTATATATATATATTATATATTATATATATATATGTGTATATAATATATATATATATATATATATATATATATATATATATATATATATATATATGTAGTATTGTACCGAACTGTGTGTGCGTGTTGCGATGAGAGCGAAATCCTTGACGTTTTGTTGGTTCCCTCAGCCTTTGAGGAAGCACAGGCAGAACCGTGTAGTATCCAAACGCAAACAAATGGACTACATGCCACCATAGAACGCTCTGCTATAAAAAATCGAATCCCAGCTCATCTTCTCTGTCCACAGATCGCTCAGTTCATTCGCGTTCGCTCTTCCAGTGGAAGATTTTATTGTTTTCTCTTTTCTTTTATTCTCTTTTTCTCATTAATTTCCCAGGAAACGCGACTCGCGTTTAAGGACATCTTTAGAATGGAAAAGCTTTGAAGGTGTTGTTTTCAGTGAACAATGTATAAGAAAGAATATTCATTCAGTTTGTTAAGCTGGAGTCTTGGTTATTATGGAAAAGATTTTCTTAGTCATAATGATAATTCTGACTTGCGCTGAAGTGAAGAGTGAAATCCACGTTCATTTTTGTGTATAGATATATTACGCTGTATACACAGATATGTTTATGCATCTAGAGTCTAGACAGCAAACTTATTAGGAATATTGGTCTACTCTACAATAATAATAATGGTATTAAATCATATTTCGTCATACATATTCATCATACACACACACACACATACATAAACAGTTGTCACTAATTTGACATTTTGCATTTTAATACATCGGAAATTAAGGTAGTAATTAGTTGCAGATACTGAATCCACCGTACATTACGAATATCTCGCGCCCAAAGATAATACAAATTATAAACGCCGGGTTTCGAGCCTTTGTTTTTAGGCCTTGAATCAGGATGAAAAGAATAGTCTACTCAGCTATAAAAATAAATGGCTTTTTAAAGTTTGTGTTACTATAGTTGCAACCCAAAAAATCGCAGGTTATAAATCCTGGTCTGGGTATGAGCATCTGTAATATGTGATCTGTAGTATGTTTAATCTTGTTGGACAAGTTTGGAATGTATATGTTTTTGGTTTTCCTTTTTTAGCCTTGAATATGAGACCACTGTCTTGAAACGTTGGGAATAATAAAGAAACCCGATGTATTGAGCTGTTTTGCCTCTTCATCCGTTATACGATGGGGACTACCCTCGACCTCTTATTGGATATATATATATATATATATATATATATATATATATATATATATATATATATATATATATATATATATATATATATATATATATATATATATATATATATGTTTATATATATATATGTATATATATATATATATGTATATATATATATATATATATATATATATATATATATATATATATATATATATATATATATATATATATATATATTAACCAGTGTAAATTTTCTTGGAGAGGACTTAAAAGTCGCAATATACTGCATAAAATGAAAATCCCAAAGCAGTGGTATGACGCTATTTACAAGGGAGTTAATTCTTTTGCAAAGCTAAAATCGCTCTCTAATGAAATATGCTTTGACGCGGTTGAAGATAGTCGACTGTAATTTTAAACCCAAGAATGACAGTTATAATTAGACCATCTCGTAAAAAACACATTTCTTGATCTGCGCTAAATGAATGGAATTACTTTCTACCTCCTCTTCTCTGTTAATCGTTGGAAGTCATTTTGTCTTTTGTTTTTCTCACAGTGTTATCCTATTGTTTTTACAGAAATGGACTGTTCTTTTGGAAGCTCTTGAAGCCTTGCCAGATGATCTACCTGGATTCGTTTTTCGCTTTCATCCAGAGGCACCTGTCAAGTCTGCCTCATCTGGTCCTCCGTATCCCCGCTTTCTTGTTTAGGCAATGCATGCCCGGTTGCCTCCTGCTCTGTGTCTGCGGCCTGGTGACTGTCTGTAATTGTATGGGTATGTCTGCCTGTCTCTATTGCTGGGTTTGAGTACCCAAGTATTTTTATTATTTGTGAAAATATTTATGTAATATGTGTGCGTGTGTAATTATATACATATGTGTGTGTGTATACATGTCACAGGGCCGGGATAGCAAATGCCCATAGCTTAAAAAAAATACAGGTTTAGCTTTGAGAAAGATATTGGCCTCCGAGAAGGCTTGAATGAAGGAAGTTGCTTAATTAATGCCGTGTGTAGCTTCGTGTAGTAGAGGGAGCCAGGGAAAAGGGGCTTTCTTGCCGGACGAGTGGATACTTCAGTGTACTTTGTACCTGGGGTAATAAAGTCCTGTAGGTTCGAGGCTACCGATATCATAAGATGCGCAAATCTGTCATTTCATTGTCAGTAACTATGTGCGTATGACACACGTGAAAGTGATTTCATATCGACAGATATGTCGACGTTCCTCTGACAGTCCGTGGTTAACAGCAACTCTTCGGTCGCGGCCATTTTCATAGTGTACACAGTACTCTAGGGCATGGAACTCTAAACATGGAATGGACTTGGTCGTATGTACTGACGCTGATTGTCACTGCGCTGTGCCATTGGAATGGGTGGAGATGACGCTGAATAAAGCTTTAAAGCATAGTCTTGCAGACGCTTTTTTCACTCTCGTCCTTAATTTTCTACCGATCTTAATAGATATAGGCTCATTGGAAAGCTCTCGACAATCCCTTTTAAATGCATATGATGAAGCATGGAGAAAATACAGCTGCAGTGTTGTAAGCAAAGTTATCCAGATATGCATTTTACTTGGGTTCGCTTTTTCACTCTAGGTACTGTTCCAAATTTTTTAATATAGATTTTAATAAATTTATCATCGGTTAAAAACTCTTGAAAAGCACTTTCCACTGAACCCAATGAAGCACTTATATATATGTCTCATACAATAGAAATAATCATGTCTGTCATTTGCTGAGACAGTGATTTCATGTCTTTGCCATGGGTTGGTGTAATAAATTTTACCACTAAAGCCTGCTGAACCCCTTATATTTAATATCCTAAGTATCAAAGTCTTTATACTCTACTTTGCATTTTATGCACTACCTACCTAGGTCTCATCACCTTGGTATCCATTCTGTGTCACCTAGGGATTAACCCTATCACCATGATACAATGGACTTCAATTGTAATTTTGTTGACTTATGCTTATTGCTAACTTGTATCAATCATTATTAAAAAAGAAACACACTTGTCGATATTAATAATTTATTTTTACTGATCACTTGGTAATGTCAGTCTTATTAATACTAATAATTTTAGGTTAATTTTCAATCTATTATGAAGTAAAGAGAAATGACTACTATGCATTTCAGGGACCACAATTCATCGTTTTTCTCAAATATCGCAAATATCTTTTCATACTCTGTATTTGATCGAAATGGTACTTTTACACAGTGTACAAGACACCTCCCGCTAATTTTTGGTAATATAGTGCAATGTCAAATGGTGTTAGTTAAAGCTGGTATCACACTAGTCATTTCTTGCTCGCGGTTTTGGACAGCATCCACCTGATGCTCGCGAGCGAAAGTGTTGTATCGTCACACTATAGGACCTCGTGGTTTCGAGGAGCAGTAGGAAAAAGTAAACAAAACTGATCAGCTGATATCATCATGGCGCCCAGAAATTGTCGGACTGTTGCAAGATATGCTGCAGTGATGTGTTTTCTCGGAATCTTACGTGAATGTAAGAGTAACAAAAAACGTTTGTGGGTTCGAGAGTGGCTCAGGAGATGAGAAGCCAAAGGTCTGAGAGTACGTCCTATCAGCAGCATCCATCTTGTTTATTTACAATACGCGGTCGCTCGCGGTTCGTGCTCGCTGCTTCCCATCCAGACGGGAACAACGGCTGCTGCTGGAGAATAAAAGGCCTAGTGTGAGGCCACCTTGAGGTATTTACTCTTTACTTTTAAAGGCAAAGTCGTATGAGTCAGCAGGAGTCATTTACAGATTCGAACGCCAGCTATCCCTCCCTCTCCCTCCCCCCACCCTCCCTCCCTTTCTATCACTTTTTTTTTTTTTTTTTTTTTTTTTTTTATAGATGTTTTTCTCATTTCTCCCCCAATACCTCTATGTAATTTACAATATGGAATGAAATACTGTTTTCCATGATATTTTTCACTACCAGCAGATAATTGAGGAGTTCTTAATGAAGAGGATAGGGAGGTTTGACATAATGATCATAATAATGGTTAATTTTTCCCAATGTATTCTGTTTATAGCATCCCCGGCGTGTCAGGTGATACTGTCATGACAAGGGTTGTGTATCGGCTGGAGCACTCGCACTATAAGTATTCACTGCGTTATTGATGGAGATGGATCTTTCATTGCCATGTTACTGTGTCCGCATCGTTGCAGAAATGCATTTCTAATAAGACTCCTAACCATATACAAAATGGAGAAAGATGACAATAGAATAAGGATCAATCACAATAGGTAAGTGAATCTTCATAACACACTCATGCAAAAAGCACGTGTATTGTGCAAAATAGCGATACAAACCTGTGAAAGACATAAGAAAATTAATTTCTTAACTGATTTTGAATGAGATAAAGCTAAATACCTTCTTTATAACAAAAACTGTGTGTTAAATGCCTGAAAAAAGGGTAATAGGTAACACTTAGGCAGTCTTCATAAACGACTGTCCCAATTGTGAGAAATACAAGTAAAATCCTTTTTGGAACTTTTCTCAAAAATAGGTATGTGTATGAATATAGTGCATCACTTTCTATTAATGATAAGCAATATAATTCAAGACGCATGAAACTCAACTCATTCGCTAAACTCAGTACGATACAAGAATTGCATCCTTATTACTGGTGTATGATTAGTAGAAACGAAATTGTAGTGTGACATGAATAGAGAAACACATACATACAATGATATTATGATAGTGATAATAGTTTCGACAAATTATACCCATTTTCTTTGTTTTTCCCTTACCACAATAATTCACCTGCTGATGCAATGAGCAGACAGTCCTTGTCTCTCTTGGCCTAGGTGAACAGAGTGACGGTCATACACTCTTTAGCCTGCCCACACCCATTCATATGATTTAAGAAAAAACATATTTATAGCATCCAATATTACTTACTATTAATATAATAATAGACAGGAAAGTGGGGGTATAAGACGGGAAGACCAGGAAGGTGGGTTGAGGGGGGGATGAGGTGGGGAAGGGTGAGGGAGTGAGGTAGGGAGGAATGGGATGGGGATAATGGTCGTTTGAAAGCATAGGTTGGCGAAGCTAGACAACACAATGTAAGTCAAGAGTAAATGCCTTAACTAACACCATTTGACAATGCACTATATTACCAAAAATTAGGAGGGGGTGGGGATGTTTTGTACACTGTCAAAGTACCATTTCGATCAAATAATTAGTTTGATAGATATTTGAGAAAAACGATGATTCGCTGTCCCTGAAATGCATAGTAGATTGAATATAATGTGCACCACTAAATTTATTTAACATAATGCAACAAATGTCATAGATGACAAGATATTGTCTTGGAAAATTACCAGATTACACTCCAATATGGCGAGGTGTGCATTGTGATACAGGCTATACCCTATCGGTTCCTTGATGGCGAAAAGGGTAGGGCATCGGCGTTGACCGGCGATGCCAAATCAAATATTCCCACTCATGTTGTAAGGTATTTGAAGGCAGCATACATTATACAAAGCAAATGTAATTGATTTCTAATTAATTTTTACCGATTATTAAAAGACCTCGTCATTTTCTGGCTTTTAACAACAAAAAACAACACGTTCTTTTCTTAAACTTGGTAAAAATATTTTCCAGCTCTGCCAGTTCCTATCTCAGGTGTTAAGCTGACCTTAGGGCATAAAGACGTCAAACAGCCGGGGCTAAACCCCCCAGGGAAAGGTAGTCGTCGCTTAATTGTCCTTCATGCTGGGCTAGTACTATTCTTAATGCAAATATTTTTTTTAGCTCCCAAAATTAATTTACTTTTATAAATGAAGAATTGTTACTTAACAGTTTTCTATATATAACGTGCAGTAATATTACCTATATAATATAGTCTTGTCATTCTTGTCTATTATTATTATCACTATATGACATTCATGACCCAAATAATCATTTATATGTTTTGACAAACCCTTATGAAGATATAACAATAGAAAAATGTTATGAATACTTTTAATGGAAATAAACGAGGGAGTATATATATAGATGATAAATTGAATATATATATATATATATATATATATATATATATATATATATACACACATATACATAGTAAATTAACACAAAACAAGTAAATTAAAACTGCGTAAGTTCAGTAGTTTGTGATAATCACAAGGAAGGTCCAAAAAGAGATTTAATTAGGCGTATATGAAAAACAAAGACCTAGAAGAATGGGAATATTTTCGAAGGAGTGTCGAGGCAATGGGGAACAACCAGAAGTATACTGCTCCCAGGAGACAGTAACAACCACCAAGGAGGTTAAACCTCCTTGACAGACGCACGGATTGAAAGGGGTAAATGGGAAGGTTAGGCCTTTAAAAATTCGAGAGAAGTACATTTGGCAACGTAGGGGACAACGCCTAAATCACCATGAAGGAGCTGATAGGGTA
>NC_087200.1:153132628-153165128 GCF_015104395.2 Macrobrachium nipponense
GACGAAATATGTATGTATATATATATATTATATATATATATATATATATATATATATATATATATATATATATATGTGTGTATGTATGATTTATGTATGTATGTTATGTATATATGACTGGTAAAAATGTTCTATTACAACAGAATCCCATCTAATAAAAGAAGCCCATAAAAACACCAAAATATAGACAGAAAAGTACTATATTTCAGAGAGGAGAGACAGCAGTCTCTGAAATATAGTACTTTTCTCTCTATATTTTGGTGTTTTTATGAGCTCCTTTTATTAGATATTATATATATATATATATATATATATATATATATATATATTATATATATATAGATAGATAGATATATATGTGTGTGTATATATATATATATATATATATATATATATATATATACTTATATTTTGGTGGGCTTTGGCCGGATGAAATGAATACTGATTTAGAGTTTGCCTTATGGACCACTTACCCAGAACCTAACATGTAAGCAAATGTAACAAAGGAGAAAGATGACCGTCTGATTACATTTAAAATAAAGGGAAGTTCCTCATGAGAACCAGTAATTACATTAAATTACTTCATTTCGCACAGTTCAAACAAGTTTAATTAAACTTTTATATAATGTTAATAAAGTTACAAATAAAAGATATTGCTGCATATAAAACACTGCTCAGTAGATAGCTGTTTCTTTCCCAGCAAGTGAGTGTGTCACCAAGCAAGAGTTGAAGCAAATTGTATTGCTAACCCGGTCTCATAAAGTTAAAAGCAGGCCGTGTTCAAGCGCCTCAAAATGAACAAAGCTTAAGAAATAAAGAGCTTTCAGACCTGGTGTGAAGGTAATTGCAAGGGTCCTTGCACCTTGTGCGTGTTTCTTTTCGTTTTTATCATATTCCGTGTACATACTTCTATCTATCATTTTGTGTTAAAAGGTGTGATCTTATTTAAGGTAGTCAATAGAAGTATGACCAGTCTTTGAACTTGAACATAATATCTATAATTTCTGTAATATTTCATATTTCTTCCAATCCATTCAACGGACTTTCTGAACGAATTTTACGGATGATATGTTATTTCTGTTCATCTTTCAAGGACTTTAATGACAATTTCGCGCTTGCTTTTCGGCAATTCTTAGATATATATTTTGCATGGAAGGCTATGGTGCAAAGCCCTTCAGGCCCAGATGTTTAATTTGTTGCTCTAATTGGAACTTATTTTAGACGGCTCATCAAATTCTTACCAAGAGTGCGAAGGACTCCACGCTCATATTATTGATGAGAAATTCTACTTGCAACCCGTTATGCTTGGAAGAGCAAACTGAGTATTTTAATCTATTATTATGTGATTTGAACGATTTTGAGTTATTTCTGTCGAAAATTGGTCATTTAACAGTTACAACCCTCAGTCAAGCGGAAATCTTAAGTGAAAGCAGCTTCGTTCACGGCTGAGTTAAATAAAAAAATTAAGTCGCATAAAAAACACTGGGAAAATCTTGGTATTTCAGAGTTCGTGAAAATATTGGTAAATGAATCCCTAGAACGCCAGTGGAAAACCCGGATTTTTGAGAGGGAGACTAGCGAAAATAAGTAAAATGGAAAGATACCTCCAAATCTAACCTTAAACCCAAGGCCAATATACCTAACCTGAACTAAGGTGCTGTGTTCCAAACCTGTCGCCGGGCACTATGTATAACAGGATGTCGTGTCCGTTACATATCCTTAGTCTGTCAGTCACAGGGTGCCTGTCTTGTGGTTATCATAGAGAAGAAATGATCTGAATTAACTAGAAAAACAAAAATATAATGGCAGAATTATGGATTAAAACTAGAGTAATAACTATTCTAAATCCTCTTCAACAACTACATTTTAGCCTTTTCTCAAAAGAGAGAGAGAAAACTGCCGTGAACAGTCCCTTTGTCTTCTTTTTTCTGAATTTTATTTGCTCAGCCCCTCTTAGTAAGAGAGAAAATATGTAGTTACCTCGAAATTAATTTAGGTTGACAAGTTTCTAATCACTTGTTTTTCTTAACTACCAGCTTTTGATTTTGATTTTTTTTATGGACGGGAAGTGATGTAATGTGTAATGTAATAATTCTTGGAAAAGTACATAACAAGAAAGATTCAGGTGTATAGGTCTTGATAAGCGTACCACAGATAATTTAAGAATAATATTCTAGCGATGTACCAGGTATGGGATAGTGGTGTCAGTTTACCTTATGCGGTGCAGTGTAGACATTACTCAAGGTTCTTTGCAGCGTCCCTTAGGCCCATAGTTGCATCCCCTTTCATTCTTTTTACTATATATCTGTTCATATTCTCTCTATCACATATTACTACTTTCCAACCTCTCCCAACAATCGTTTCATAGGGCAACTGTGAGGGCAACGCTTAGCGTTGAGTGGCCTCGTAGGTTCCAGCCCTTGCCTTCAATTTTATATTTCATTTACAGTTCGAACGGTGTAGTTTGACTTTCTAAGCTCCTTCTCCAGTTTCGTGTGATACTTATCTAAGGCATTTAGTATAAATGCCAAGTTTAGTTGGTCTAGATCAAAGAAGGTTAGTGGCAGCATAAGCCCTCTGGTATAAGGGAAGGGCGGTGAAGTAGCCTACTGAAAGGCTTAAGACTTTGCCCAACAACGCAGATGATACTGGAAGATTTCCATCTGCCATTGTTCTTGACAGCACCGTATTATTCTTCTGTCTCGTGGTTAGAGGCAGTGAACTGATTTGGTCTCCAAAAAAGGGCTTTCCTTTCCTTCTAGAAGTACGTTGAAGGACATCGCGTTTGGAAATTGCAGCAGTGCCCTCTCCCTCGCCTTTTGACGGTACACTTCGCAGACTTCGAGCTGTGCACCTTCATTAAGCAGGTTTGATGACATGATGCGTCTACAGAATCTGAAATTTCTTACTTTGTAACTCAGATTTTTGTTGTTCACTATATATATATATATATATATATATATATATATATATATATATATATATATATGCATGTATGTATGTATGTATATACATATACATACATATATATATATATACATTTTGAACTGTTTGCAAATAGATTTATAAATGGATAAAAGAAAACTTGGGTAGCATTCCACTAGTGAAGAGACAGAGAGAGAGAGAGAGTTTTCTTATTCGTACTCTACTTACCGTGACTTACGACATGCACAGGCAGGGTTGAGTTGGGGGCCGTTGAATCGGGGGTGTGGTGGGGGTGGGGTTTCCTTTTGAAGCCCCTTAGCCAAGGCGAAAGAGTAGATCTTTGTCGTGTTCTCCCTGCAGGGCATAAGCGGGCTCTGTGCATCGCATCCTAAGATCCGGATGATTAATCTCTGAAAAAAATAGGTCTTAGTCACACTTTGAGCACGTTGCAATATTAATGCCATAAGACCTCTCTCTCTCTCTCTCTCTCTCTCTCTCTCTCTCTCTCTCTCTCTCTCTCTCTCTCTCGTTTGTGCAAGTTGACGAACATTATATATATATATATATATATATATATATATATATATATATATATATATATATATATATAGATGTGTGGGTATAGTTCGTGTATGTGTTGTATTGGAATCTTATTTTCACCTCCTCCCCTCCGTCTTGTCTGAGAGCGTTTTTAGTGATATGCCAGATGAGTGTAACCAGAACACGGAGGATACGAAGAGGTTCGTGAAGAGAAACTTCAGTCAAGGCATTACATTTCAGCCTCCTACGAAACGAGCATATTATGTAGTTGGCCGCAATATATGTTTCACATTAATTTCTTTTATGGATATTTTTGGTAGAGTATTTCTTACTTTACGATTTGTGCTCATTTTACCTTCGCACTAGTACTGTGTTTACACGCCTACAGTTATACATACACTTATTATTTTTAATACTCTCTCTCTCTCTCTCTCTCTCTCTCTCTCTCTCTCTCTCTCTCTCCTCTCTCATAAAGCAAAGATACATATCATAATGTAAATAGTAGCTTACACTGCAATTTTTATGTCGTCTTAACCATTTGTTAAGCATTAGCGTTCAACGTTGCACTGGCCAAGTGTGAAAAATAGTGCTAAAGAATCGTGTGTGTGACCCTTGAGGTCAAGTTGCCAACCTTACACTTATTCATGACTCGATTTGTTCGGTACAAAGAACTTTTGATATTTGTCTTCTCTGTGTTCTGTTAAAATAAAGAACTACATTCATGGCTCTGGTGTCCTTCCCGAAGTCACGAGCCGTTTGTTTGTGTCTGCAAATAATGTTTAACACCAAATTATTGGCTAGGACTGGGAGCTTTCATTCTGTAGATATTTCGCAAAAGTCTTTTTTATCATCATTATTGTAAAGATTAAAGTTATTACGTATATGTATGTATGCATGACAATTAACTTTCGTGATACCTATTGGTATCTTGTGTACTTGCACTATGAAGTTTTGGGTCTAGTCTTTAATTCAACAATCATTCACTAAGGTTGGCGACGACCTTTGCTTTCGTGGTCTACGTCTAGTTTTCAAAAATCTAGTTTTCCCAGTATTTTTCTGTAACTTTCCATGTAATGATGATATATTTGGGTGAAAGTCCGTTTGTTTTGTTTGTACGCTTTAATTTTGTTTATTCATTTATTTATTTTTTGCCTGTTCGTAAAACAATACTGGAAAAAATGCAGGAATTTCTGTGTACTTTAATAGGAGCATCGTTCTCAAAAAATAATGTACCCTCACCCCTTGCATTTGTGATAGATGAACTGCTCTCCTTTGATACTGGATGCTCTTGTCGGCCAATATAACAACCTCTGGTGAACACATTCCACCGTAGTTGAGTATAATGAGATGATCATCGTGGGCCCCAGGCATGAGATGCATTGATGGAACTCCTCAAAATGAACACAAAACCAGAAAATTCATCAATAATCTTGCTATTTACATGATGTACTAGTTTTCCATTTTTTAAAGAATTAATTTTATTCTTTCTTTACTTACATAGTAAAGCACTAATGAGTGCAGAATTTCCTCAGGTTCTGATTATTTATAGAAAAAACTGATGTTAGAAGAGTGGCAGAGCTCAATAACGCGGGAGGGGAAGGATTAGTGTATCTTGGAAAGTGCTTGGGGATGTAATTGCTGATAACAAAAAAGGACAATAAAGAGTTTGAAGAAAGGAAAGAGACCAAAAGTTGATGGAATTTCAAGTGCGATGCTGCAGTCCTGTAGTGGAAGTAGAATTTAGTGGCTGACCAGAATGTGTAGGGTGTGCATGGATGAGAGAAAGGTAGTGATGGAATGGGTTAAAGGAATCATTGTTCCTTTGTATAATGGCAAAGGCGTCAGAGGAAACTGTAAGATTATAGGGGCTCAAAATTACTTTTTAGACAAGGAAAGGTGTATAGCAGGATTTTGACTGAGAAAGTAACAGAGGGGACATAATGATTAAAAGAGGAAGGAAAACGCGAGTTTAGACAGGGAAAAGAGGGTATGTGAAGAAAGTGTTTCTTTTGAATAATTTATGTGAGAAGTTTTACACTAAAAATCAATAAATTTGTATATGGCGTAAAAGGATATAGAAGATAAAGTTGATAGGGAGGCAATGTGGAGACATTCGGTTTTAGAACACGTTTAAAGGAGATGGGGATACTATCTCCCTTTGGCTGTTTAATGTTTTCATGGAGTGAGTGAGTGGTGCAAAAAGGGAAAAGGATAGTCAAAGTAGATGTAAAGGCATAAGATAAGGAAAGGGTCATAGCTGAAGTACAAATGGCTAATGATTGCAAATGCTAGAGCACTGATTAGACATAAGGAGATGAGTGACAAAAGAAATCCGTAAAAGAATTGAAATGTTTGCGAGAGTAGAAAGTTCAAAGTAGAGGGAGCAAGAGTAAGGTGATGAGGGCAAAGAGAAAACAGATGAAGTTTTGTATGTTGAAAATTCGGCTTGGCATTTGAGAGTGGATATAAAGATGTTGAGATGGTAGGATGAAAGAAGAGATGAGTCACAGAATGCGTGAGGCAAAGCTTTTTAAAATACCGATCTATCATTTCATTGACGCTAACCTATCGACCACTTATGCTATTTATCCCCACATTTCTCTCTATTTCATTTCTTTATTTACCGCACAGACCGCGCACACAATTAATCCTAAAAGATCAGACTCATTTCTTTCCTGTGCACTAAACATCCACAATTATCATTTCCCGAAAGACTTCAATTGACGCCCTAAATGTTGTCCTGCTCTTTCGCCCATTTCACCCGTTCTGCGACTCCCACCTCTCCCGTTGCCGGCTTCTGTTTTACCAGCTCCTGAACGCCCACTCATATCAACCGTTTCCATTCTTCCCCCTTTCATATCACTGCTTATGACTTCCAAATGCCCTTTTCATCTCACAGTCTTGCTCGCATTTACTCTTCAGTTTTTTTCTCTTGTTATTGGTATCAACTCTTTCACTGGTATTGTAACATATACAAGTATGAACCATTTCACATTTCATTTTCGACCACCTCTATTTTCTTTTCTCTATCTCAGACCTTTTTTGACGACGAATCATTACTTATTCATCTGCATTTTCTAACGTGCACTATTTTTCGACCATAAAAACTTCAGTCCTTTCCGTGTACTTATCTTCTGTACCATACATCTTTGTCGCCCTCTACAGTGCATCTGTTGACTGTATCGTAAGTTTTGGCCGAGAGAATATTTGAACAGGACATAGATGAGTTTCCTTAACGTTCTTCTGTACTCCTTTGAACTTGAAAGGCGTTCAACGTCAACCTCGCAGAACTTCGACTGTCAGGAACAGATTCATGGCAGCATATTCCATTCCATTCCATAAAGATGCAGCCCTTGTCTGCTTGTTCTTATATCTGGGAGTGGAACTGTCTGCAGTCTGAGGGAAACAATACGAGGAAAATGCAAAAAAAAAAAACCTGCTGCTCTTATTATTAAAAGAATGTGAATAAGAAGCGGCGAAGGTCATTGGATTTTTTTATGTTCTTTTGCAATTAGTACTTCTTAAGGGTTCAGTATTCAACTTGGGCATCTCTCTCTCTCTCTCTCTCTCTCTCTCTCTCTCTCTCTCTCTCTCTCTCTGTGATCAGAAGAATTGTGATGGTGTTTTTAGATTGAGCTTGGTGATTTTATTGTATCTGTTTTGATCTATAAAACCACACTGCATGGAGTGAACAATATCATGTTTATTAACATTCCGTATGGTACGACCTGGCCACACTTTCAAGGACAAAAGTTGCTTTTAAGAGAGAGAAAGAAAGAGCTCCAGCGTCCTGGAAGCAGGATGGAGAGACATTTCGATTCCCCTGGATATAAAAACCCCAGAAGCTTTATTTTCTCTCCATATGGGACTGTTATTGATCATCATTACGCATCGCTTATGTTTAGAGGGCTTCAATCGGCGTCCCTTTGAAGCGATTTTAGCATTTTTAAGTTTTACCGTGTCCTCGATTATTATTATCATCTGCATCACCTTTTTCCTCTGTTCGCCTCCTCCCTTGCTCCCTTGTCCCACATCTGGCAAATCCTCCTAACAACAAGTTGGAATTGAGTGAAATTTGCGGGGCGTTGCTTCATGCACACGCACATACACACAAACCTAAGCGCGCGCGCGCTCATTATTCGTACCTTGGCGCAGTGTACATTTGGCTACAGTTGTTGTACCTGTTACTCCGATTGTACTTCTTGATTCTAACTAAATACGGGTTTCTCCACTTCGTGGAACTGTTCCAGGACTGACTCTGATTACTCCCTACTTGTTCATGAATGGAAGCTTACGTATTTAATGGTACTCGTATTTACTGACCTGAATAATTTTAATATTGGGGATATTAAAGATGGTAGATAAAGTAACATTTCTAGGATGAGTAGACGGAAGCTTTTAATTATAATATTACATTGACGTGATGTGTGTATATATATGTGTGTAAGTGTGTGTGTATATATATATATATCTATATATATATATTATATATATATATATATATATATATATATCTATATATATATTAATAATAAAAGCTATATATATATACTATATTAATTATGAAATCTACCTGTCACTTGTCCCTAGATATTTATGTATTCATAATAGCCAAAATGACCACTTATCTATTAGATGTCCTTACAATTCATGTGTGTGCATTTCACTACAAGCCTTGGAACTGAATGAAACAATATCATATGGAAGCCCAAACGCCTGTGCTAAGATTCGGACCAGCGCATTATAGGTTCGGGGTAGCTCGATTCGCCCGGCCTCACCCGTGTGGCGGCCGCGAGTTCAAGCTCCTCTCATAATGTGATAGATTTCTATGGCAAACACGACTTGACAGTCCCTATGAATAATGGATAGGGTGGCCCCTAGGTCTACTTTCAAGGTCATCGGCAGCCAATGCCTGGTTCTCCCTGGTTTGAGCTTGGAAGGAGGAGGGCTTGGGAGCTGATTACGTGTGCTTGTGTTCGGTCGCTTGAACTGTGCACCAGCGCACGATGGCCTGTCCCTTGCCTCCGTCGCGACCTTTGAACCTCCAAAAATAAAAACTTTCACTGCGGGAGTTCCATCAGGCACCAACATAAGATTCATAATTTACATATGTTGAGGCTAAGGGAGAAAACAATCAAGAGCACATGTAGTTTTCATCATATCGTAACTAATGAAAAATGACAAAAATCTAACGGCCGAAAGAATAAGCACCACACAAATGAGTGAGATCTGGTTTTATCTGTCGTTCTGTAGATAATTTCAGTCTGTTTCGCCAGTGTGCATAGGGGTGCCTTTGTCAACACACACTCTACTACAGAAGTCCTCTATATTTTTAACTCCTGTTTTAGTATGTTTTCTATTCATTTTATGATGTTTACCTTTTTATAAGTAAGTTTGGAGGCGGAGTGTCTTTTATCTGATATTTACCTACAGTAAGGCGAATTCAAAACAGATACAGAGCTCTCTCTCTCTCTCTCTCTCTCTCTCTCTCTCTCTCTCTCTCTCTCATCGTCAATCCAGCTTCTCTCTCTCTCTCTCAACGAAATCTCCCTTTAAACTTCAATGCAGGTCTCATTTGAGATCACTGGCAGTCCGAAGCCACAGGCTAAAGATGGTCCTCTTTACGCTTTCTGTTTTGTTTTTTCTGAGATATATTTGTGAAGCGAGAGAGTGTGCCCCACAACAGAAGTGGCCTTCATAATATACGAATGTATAGCCCTCTCTCTTTCTTCCTTTCGCAGCGACAAGGGCGTACTGTGTAGCATGTCCCTGTTGAGAACAAGGAGGAGTTTGTTAGGCGTTGGATTGGAGGTGCACACCCAAAGCATCCATATACTCAAGTTGACGGGCGGGGTGGGGGTTCTACACGGAAGGGGTGGGCATAGCGAAGGTGGGAGTACGACACTATGTACCTAGCGCTGTACACCGTCTCATGCCCTCGCCTTGTGCAGGGCACTTTTTGCACGAGTTCAAGTATGCGGCCCAGAGTACGTAGGGTAAAACGGAATGTATTTTGGCATTCAGAGAGGAAGCTTTCCTGTCCTGTGGATAGTATGAAACTCCTGCAAAGAATAAGAATTTCTATCAGCTGTAGTAGGTAAGAATATGATGAACAGCTGATGTTATATGAGTCATCAAAGACTTAATGTATGCCTGAAAAACTTAGAGCATTGATAGTTCTGACCATTCGGCTAGCTCCATAATGCTTACCAACGCGGGAACAAAAAGTTTGCCAAATCAAGGAAGGACAGGATGAGATGGGTTCTGTATGAAGTCTCATTATGAAGAGATGTGATTCCAGGATTGTCGTTGGCTTGGAATTCCTTCGATTTTGTTGTTGTTGTTGTTGTGGTTGCTGCCTCTTTGCTGGTGTTTTCTGTTGTGACGTTGTTTGATAAGCGTGGGTTTAGTGTTCGTGCGCACATATGTAGGTACTTTCATTTTTTTTTTTGTACATATATGTGTGTTTATTTATTTATAACATGTAATATGGGTAAACATATACCACACGTACATGTATTTTTAAGTATGCTCGATGAATATCAACCGGAAGTCATCACCATCAAGCAGTATCAGAAATGTTTTTGAGGTCTAAAGAATTTTCCCCGGAAATTTGCCAGGTTGGCAAGTGAGGCCATTTCATGTAAGAGAAATCACACAAACACACACAACATAAATATATATACACACACACACACACACACACACACACACACACACACACACACACATCATCACACACATAATATATATATATACACATATATACATAATATATATATATATATATATATAGATATTAGTATTTAGGAGAGCGAGAGGAAGGGAAGAGGAGAGAAGAGCCACATGCTTTTTTGACTTTGGAGAGGGACTAGTAGGTATTGCATTTCCGATTCTCGGCTGAGATTTTGAGTAAGATAAGTTTGTTGACCACTTGCCCTGCCCGTGCCCCTGTGATGGTCGAAAGGAATCTCGGCTTCTGACATCGCTAATTAGTCACCCGTTTAAGTACTGAGCAAACACGATGCAGTCGGACTTTATTGATCGGACGACCATTGGAAAATAACGTGAGTGGAGTGGTAAAGTAAGTATTTTTGTAAATAACATATGAAATATATATATTATATATATATATATATATATATATATATATATATATATAGATATATACAGAGAGAGAGAGAGAGATGAAACTGACCTTAGCTTAAAAGGCAAGGTAATTTGTTGAGATCAGCTGAAAGTTTCAGTGGTGAACGTACTATATAGGTCAGAGACGAGGGTGTTTATGTACTGTCCCGATGGCTGTTGAGTGTCCTTGCGAATGAAGCGATGCTGCGCAGGGTGCCTGGTGGGGCTGATGCTTGCAAAGATAACTGTCCTTAGATAACGAAGAGAACCTCCCGAGACTAAGTCAGTGAATTTGAAAGCGTTCGTAAGAGGATGCAGAGTTATGATGTCAGAGAAAACGACAAGGCAGTAGAGGACGATTTACTTGAAGAGGGAAGAGTGAATATGAGCAAAATTAAAGTAATAGCGTTAAATGGAAACTGGGGAAGAAGAGCAATATGGAAAGTAGCGTTGATAATATGGAAGAAGGAAAATGTAAGTGGTGTGTTTGAGTTCTATTGTCATGTGTAAGATGCTTATGGAAACGTATGAAGATACTTCTGGAAGCGTGTGAAGATGCTTCTGGGAGCATGTGAAGTTGCTTCTGGAAGTGTATGAAGATGCTTCTGGAAGTGTGTGGAGATGCTTCTGGAAGTGTGTGAAGATGCTTCTGGAAGTGTGTGGAGATGCTTCTGGAAGTGTGTGAAGATGCTTCTGGAAGTGTGTGGAGATGCTTCTGGAAGTGTGTGGAGATGCTTCTGGAAGTGTGTGAAGATGCTTCTGGAAGTGTGTGGAGATGCTTCTGGAAGTGTGTGAAGATGCTTCTGGAAGTGTGTGAAGATGCTTCTGGAAGTGTGTGGAGATGCTTCTGGAAGTGTGTGGAGATGCTTCTGGAAGTGTGTGGAGATGCTTCTGGAAGTGTGTGGAGATGCTTCTGGAAGTGTATGAAGATGCTTCTGGAAGTGTGTGGAGATGCTTCTGGAAGTGTATGAAGATGCTTCTGGAAGTGTGTGGAGATGCTTCTGGAAGTGTGTGGAGATGCTTCTGGAAGTGTATGAAGATGCTTCTGGAAGTGTATGAAGATGCTTCTGGAAGTGTGTGGAGATGCTTCTGGAAGTGTGTGGAGATGCTTCTGGAAGTGTGTGAAGATGCTTCTGGAAGTGTGTGGAGATGCTTCTGGAAGTGTGTGAAGATGCTTCTGGAAGTGTATGAAGATGCTTCTGAAGTGTGAGAAGATGCTTCTGGAAGTGTGTGAAGATGCTTCTGGAAGTGTGTGGAGATGCTTCTGGAAGTGTGTGAAGATGCTTCTGGAAGTGTGTGGAGATGCTTCTGGAAGTGTGTGAGATTGCTTCTGGAAGTGTGTGAAGATGCTTCTGGAAGTGTGTGAAGATGCTTCTGGAAGTGTGTGGAGATGCTTCTGGAAGTGTGTGAAGATGCTTCTGGAAGTGTGTGGAGATGCTTCTGGAAGTGTGTGGAGATGCTTCTGGAAGTGTGTGGATGCTTCTGGAAGTGTGTGGAGATGCTTCTGGAAGTGTGTGAAGATGCTTCTGGAAGTGTGTGGAGATGCTTCTGGAAGTGTGTGAAGATGCTTCTGGAAGTGTGTGGAGATGCTTCTGGAAGTGTGTGGAGATGCTTCTGGAAGTGTGTGAAGATGCTTCTGGAAGTGTGTGGAGATGCTTCTGGAAGTGTGTGAAGATGCTTCTGGAAGTGTGTGGAGATGCTTCTGGAAGTGTGTGAAGATGCTTCTGGAAGTGTGTGAAGATGCTTCTGGAAGTGTGTGGAGATGCTTCTGGAAGTGTGTGAAGATGCTTCTGGAAGTGTGTGGAGATGCTTTGGAAGTGTGTGGAGATGCTTCTGGAAGTGTGTGAAGATGCTTCTGGAAGTGTGTGGAGATGCTTCTGGAAAGTGTGTGAAGATGCTTCTGGGAACATGTGAAGTTGCTTCTGGAAGTGTATGAAGATGCTTCTGGAAGTGTGTGGAGATGCTTTTGGAAGTGTGTGGAGATGCTTTTGGAAGTGCGTGGAGATGTTTCTGGAAGTGTGTGAAGCTGCTTCTGGAAGTGTGTGGAGATGCTTTTGGAAGTGTGTGAAGATGCTTCTGGAAGTGCGTGGAGATGCTTCTGGAAGTGTGTGAAGATGCTTCTGGAAGTGTGTGGAGATGCTTTTGGAAGTGTGTGAAGATGCTTCTGGAAGTGCGTGGAGATGTTTCTGGAAGTGTGTGAAGATGCTTCTGGAAGTGTGTGGAGATGCTTCTGGAAGTGTGTGAAGATGCTTCTGGGAGTGTGTGGAGATGCTTTGGGAAGTGTGTGAGATAGCTTCTGGAAATGTGTGGAGATGCTTTGGGAAGTATGTGAAATCACTTCTGGAAGTGTGTGGAGATGCTTTGGGAAGTATGTGAAATCACTTCTGGAAGTGTGTGGAGATGCTTTGGAAGTGTGTGAGATTGCTTCTGGAAGTGTGTGGAGATGCTTTGGGAAGTATGTGAGATCACTTCTGGAAGTGTGTGGAGATGCTTTGGAAGTGTGTGAGATTGCTTCTGGAAGTGTGTGGAGATGCTTTGGAAGTGTGTGAGATAGCTTCTGGAAGTGTGTGGAGATGCTTTGGGAAGTATGTGAGATCACTTCTGGAGTGTGTGGAGATGCTTTGGAAATGTGTGAGATTGCTTCTGGAAGTGTGTGGAGATGTTTTGGAATTTGTGGGTTGTTCTGGAAGTGTGTGGTTTGAGTTTTGGAAATGGCTGGAGGATTGCTTCTGGAAGTGTGTGAGGATGCTTTGGAAGTGTTGTGAAGATGCTTCTGGAAGTGTGTGGGAGATGTTTTTGGGGAAGTGGTCTGGAGATTGCTTCTGGAAGTGTTTTTGGAGATGCTTTGGGAAGTTGTTGGTGGGAAAGCTTCTGGAAGTGTTGTTGAGATTGGGAATGTGTGAAGTGGGTGTGATCTGGGAAAAGTGTGTGGAGAGCTTCTGGAAGTTGTGAAGATGTCTTTTGGAAGTGTGCGGAAGAGCTTCTAGAAGTGTGTGGAGATGCTTTAAAAAGTATTGCTTCTGGAAGTGTGTGGAAGATGCTTCGGAAGTGTGTGGAGATTGCTTCTGGAAGTGTGTGGAGATGCTTCTGGAACGTTTGTGAAGATGCTTCTATGGAGTGTGTGGAGATGCTTCTGGAAGTGTGTGGAGATGTCTGTTTGGAAATGTGTGGAGATTGCTTCTGGAAGTGGTGGAGATGCTTTGGAAGTGTGTGAGATTGCTTCTGGAAGTGTGTGGAGATGCTTTGGAAATGTGTGAGATTGCTTCTGGAAGTGTGTGGAGATGCTTTGGAAGTGTGTGAAGATGCTTCTGGAAGTGTGTGGAGATGTTTTGGGAAGTGTGTGAGATTGCTTCTGGAAGTGTGTGGAGATGCTTCTGGAAGTGTGTGGAGATGCTTCGGAATGTGTTGAGAGTGTTTGGGAAGCTGTGTGTGAGGATTGCTTCTGGAAGTGTGGAGGAGTGCTTCTGGAAGTGTGTGAAGATGCTTTTGGAAGTGGAGTGAAGATAGCTTCTGAGAAGTGTGTGGAGATGCTTCTGGAAGTGTGTGAAGATGCTTCTGGAAGTGTGTGATGCTTCGATGCTTCTGAAAGAGCTTCTGAAGTGTGTGGAGATGCTTCTGTGGAAGTTTGTGGAAGATGCTTCTGGGAATGTGTGTGGAGATGCGTTCTGGGAAGTGTGGAGTGGAGATGCTTCTGGAGGTTTGTGAAGATGCTTCTGGGAGTGTGGGAGACTGAAGCTTGTTCATTCTTCTTAAAACTTATAATCCTCGTCCTTTGATCTCTTCTTAACTTAGTAAATCAGTGGTTTGTATTTTAATATTTATACTTGCGGGAGTTGATTGTCTAAGGTCCCCTTATAAATACTCGGAGTGTAATACTTTTCCTTTTAAATTTAAGTTCATTGGCGTTTTAGTAATTTCCACGTATTTACTTGCACTGGCTTCTTGTTTTACTGATATTCCTAATTTTATTTATTTAGACATTAATTTAACAGACCCCTGCTGAAATTTGATGGAAAGCGGAGACTGGTTATAAAACTAGCCCTGGAACTGTTTCGTTATTTTTTCTCTCACACTAGCCAATCTTCGTGGCATAACTCATTCTTCTCCAATCCTCCCCCTACCCCCACCCCCTCCGAAGCTAAAGTAGAAGGTTCGTCTGTTAAGTATCTTCGAAACTAAGTTGCTAAACTACAAACACTCATTTTCATGGAATGCGAATCATCCCATATCCGCATAGTAGTTCATAAAGAATTGACCTTATGCTCAAGAGCTCCTGATAAGAATCGCAAATTGAGTGTCAAGTGTAGAAATCGCAGATCTAATTGCTCTCGAATTTTGTATCTTTATTACTTGCTGTTGAACCTGCTGTTCAATTTTTCAGCTTAGCGATTACATTTGTTCTCTGACACCAAGACGCTGTGAGTGAGCAGTGATA
Organism: Macrobrachium nipponense; assembly: GCF_015104395.2. Taxonomy (NCBI): domain Eukaryota; kingdom Metazoa; phylum Arthropoda; class Malacostraca; order Decapoda; family Palaemonidae; genus Macrobrachium; species Macrobrachium nipponense. The sequence goes on from NC_087200.1 coordinate 153,147,657, forward strand.
TTTGAAAATCTCTTGTCATTGAAGCCCTAATGGAGGTCAACAATCAAATTCCCTTTTGTACGAAGGAGGAAGCTTTCGTGTGATGGACCCATCGGAGGAATCATTTCCCGTGTGTTGCAGTTGCAGACCCTTATTGCTCGGAGTTGAGTGAAAGTTCTGTCGTCCTGCTTCATTGCCTGCAGCTGCCCGCAAAGGCTCCTTACGATGTCAGGTGATGACGTCCGATTATCCCTTCTTTCGTCTTGCTTTCTTCCGCAGTTGCTTTCTTTAGGCAGATAAACTGTTATTGCATTCTTGATTCATGCCTTCACTTTTTTTTCATGAGATATCTACATGAAGAAAGACATTATTCGAAAAGCCACTTGTACGTACAGAGACGACACTGTTAATGCGATCAGTCAAGGGTTTCTCTTCCACCATTAAAGGAACATTGTACCCCTGGATGTGATCGTCATTGCGGGATCTTTATCTTCCAGCCATATTGCTTGGAGTGGCGATTTCCCTTTCACCAAAGACTGAGACTGCCCAATCATTGTCGTAAGCTTTACCTAAACACGTCAAAACTTCTGCCTGTTTTTGTGTATTGTCGTCTGAATGAGCGTTTGCCACTGATCTTGCTGCAGAGCTTCAGCATTCAAATCTCAATGTCCACCAACAGACGTCTTGCGTTTACTTTTCTATTCTCTTTTCTGTATATGTAATCACAAGAGTCTTGTTGGTAGTTATGTGAGAGTTCATCTCAAAAGTATCAGTGGGAGCTGTAAAGCTATTGGAAAGTGTCATGCCTCCTTCCCTATATTATTTGTTCGTATTCTGGTTATTTCATTATTTATTTTCGTCTCTGCGTTTTACTCTACGTGTCTTCTCTGTTCTGTTTACTCATTGTACTATACACAGGCACGTGATGGCCTTTTTGTGAATGCTCCATATGAATGTTTGCTAGTTTTGATTAATGGCAAAATAATGCTCCAGTTTCATCCTTCATAATATTCGTATTTTTTATGATGAATTTGTGATTGGCAATGGGATTTATTTTTCTTTTTTTTTCCACTTTCGTTTCATTTTACTTTTTTTTTTCCAGTATGATAAGGGATATGAAGATTCAGCGTGACCAGTTTTAGCCTTCAGTGCAAGTTTGTGTGTGGAAGGAGGAGAAAGGAAGGGATATTCTCGAAGGTTTTATTAGGGTCTTGAGGTGGGTAATCATTATTTGAAAATCATATTACAGCAAATAACTGGGTCTGCGTCTTTGAAACAAGTTGGGATTCTGCGTCTTTTGATTAAGTATATGTACTGGTCCTTCCTTCCTTAGCCAGCAATGAGAAACTGTTAACCCGCTCTTAATTAAGATGAAAGTTGGGTTGAAGATCTAGATGGGGTTCATCTAGATGTAGGACTATTTACCTAAACACGAGTGCACCTCATTATTTTTCTCTGTAGAATAAACTGTTTGCCTGAGATTTTACCAGTTTCAAACCGTTATCCAGGTTTATACGACGTTTTCTTAGGGTCCGTGAAAGATGTGAAATCCTGCGCATTTTGCTTTTTCTCCTTTTTTTATATTAAAATTGCGGTTTCAGGTTGTTTATACCGAACTCCTAATTGATTTATCATCAAGTGATAATCGTGTGATTTCCTCTTCTCTTTTTAGATACTGAAATTCTCTTCTGAATGAGTCTGTTTACACGGTAACTTTCTCTCGGGCATGTTCTGCCTGCACATTTGTTCATTAATAATAATAATAATAATAATAATAATAATAATAATAATAATAATAATAATCCTACTATTTTCAATATATAGGCTACCTTCCATTATCAAGTTATGGTTTTGTTTCAGCACTGTTTTTTCAACTTCATGTTTCCCGTCAGTAATAAATAATTACGACGTAACTATCTGAGAATGGCTTCCGGTTTTGAATAAAATATGACGCGTGCGATGAAATTATCTGCACTGCCACGTTAGTTGCTGTCCACCCCGACGGTAACCTTATATTATAAGCAATGTCCTCTGATCCCGGCGTTTGCCTCCGGGTTTTTGTGTCGTCCAAGTGTCTCCTGGCTGGAGGGCTCTCGTAGGCATACGTACATTCATTACTTGATTAACAAATTCTGAGGCTTGACTGTTTTTTTCTATCTATTCGGTAAATGTGTTCTTTATTTTGAGCGTAGCCTCTGTCTTGTAGTCTTGCATTTTTTAATTTATATGAGCTGAACACAGCGCATTATTGATAATCTCGATAATAATGATGTAAGTTATTTTAACATTCTTGAACCAATGTTAATAAATCTACGCTCATTTTTACGGATACTCCACAGTAATCAAGATCAGAGTATATTATATTAACCTTGACTGTAACATCTAGGCGGTAGTTTTTCAAAATTCTTTTTGTTACCCTTAAAATTATACAACTTATTACTGTTACGAAGAAAGAAACTCCTAACCAAGGTGTACTAGGAATCGCTAGAGATACATTGGCAAAAAAAAAGGGCGGGGGGGGAGCGATTAATTGCTGGAATTGACGAATGAGAAGTCTGCTCTTGGGCGAAGTGTAGGGATGTGGGTGATGCTTTAAAAGTTTTGATACCGAAAAACATCCTTATGCTTTTTCAGTTTCGAATTTCTGCCTACAAAACTGTCAAAGTTATTCATGGTCAGTCATGAGTATCAATTTAAGTAGTAACATGACAAATGATAACAGTTGATTGAAGCCGCGCCTCTGTCTGGGGTTTGGTATCAGGACAGTGAGTGAGAGAGTCCAGGGTGGTGCACTGCACTGAGGGTGAAGGCTATTTAGGGAAATGTCCTGGGTTGAACCGTAGGAGGGAAAGTGCAAGGTATTAATAAGAGAGAGAGGGATGTCTGTTCCAACAATGCGTTATAAACACATCTCCTACGTGTGAACACTTCAGAAAGGGTATTACAAATTTGGGAAAATTCTGCTTTGGGATCTACTAAGGGATAAACTCGAGGCATTAAAAACAACTCCTTTTCATCTCTGATTGTGCAGACACCATGCTTAAGAATATATTCCGTTTAGCTTACAGAAATTAAAAATTTTCGTTTAGCTTACAGAGAATTAAAAAGGAACTTTACCTTTAGGTGCCTTTAAATTTGAAGGGATAAAAACAGGCCCAGTTGACTGGCTAAATAAGAGAGGAAGGAAGCTCATGTGATTCTAGTAGGGTAGACAAAGGTGGTAATTTAGTGTCGTTGACATTCTGGTCTGTGATTTTCAATTTTCATTATTTTAACCCAAAAGAATATTCGTGTCTAGTACAACATATATATATATATATATATATATATATATATATATATATATATATATGCGTGTGTTTGTGTGTGTTTGTGTAAGCTCATACACAAACACACACACACACACTACACATATATATATATATATATATATATATATAATATATATATACACACACATACAAAGCCATAAATTTCGTTTAATATCCTGTTCACTATATCTCGAGGATAGCGTACACCAAAGGAAGGAATTATAAATGATGAGTGCTTCGTCACCACTAGGATTCGAACTGCTGCTTGATTCAAAAACAACGAAAATACAGTAACTGTGATCACGGAGCCATCAAGAGAGGTATAAGTTGTTATCGTCTCTGCTGCACATATGCCTGTCGAATGGATATCATCCCATTTCCACCACGGCAAGCCGTAGTTTATGAGTCGAAAACTCATAATCAGCCAGGTGTTACAAATTTAACAATGGGCTGTCATGGTGGAGGTGGGCTGATGTTGAGGGCAAATACAAAAACCTGAATTCGACAGGCACACACATTATATATATATATATATATATATATATATATATATATATATATAATATATATTATATTATATATATATATATATATATATATATATATATATATATATATATATATAATATATATAATATATATGTACAGCAGAGCTGATATCGACATCTACTTCTGTTGCTGACTCAGCGGTGAACATCACTGCATCCTGGTTGTTTCCCCAGGCAGGCAACTGTCCGATTCCCTCTAGTGACGAAGCACTTATCTCTTACGACTCTCCTTAGGTGTAAGCTATTCCCAAGGTATATTTACGGCTTAATATTTGTGAATATAAAACCTGGCACTGTGTTTGCGTACTTGTTTCTCATAGTCTGCGACTCGCCTCTCCTCGTTGTCCTACCAGCAGATCTTCCATGTCCACCCGATTACTTCAGTGAATCATTCTTCCTCTCTCCAAATTGGCATTTATGTTCCATCTCTCCTCCATATACCCTCATATCCGCTCTCTTGTTCACATTTGTCTTCAAATATCTCACCTTGCAGGCTGTCTGTCCTTCAGTTTCTGATTATCCCGCTATCATCTGTAAACATTGGCCATTCCGCACTTCATACATAACACACTGCCCATAATCTTATCCAGCCACTTTGCATTTACATTTGATAGCCTTCTCTGACCTCTCTCTCTCTCTCGCTGCAGACTCAATTTTGCACAAAAGCATTCACTCGAGACTAAATATTCTAATGCTTCATTTTTATCACAAAAGATTTTACTACCTCCATCTTTGCATGTCTTGTCAGTTCTACCATGAGCGTTTCTAGGGTCTTGCGTGTCTTCTTTACTCAAACTTCATACAGCATAAGTGTTTTTTAATAATGATTTGATCGGTATACCCTCTGTGTTCAAACGGATATTATTCTTCTCTTGTGAGTCCTGTCATCTGTCTTATTTTCTTATTCACAATTCTATCTTACACATTCTCCGTAATATTTCGTACAGTCACCTGTTGTGCAAACAGAGTAACAGTTTTTCCTACCACCCTTCCCTTTGTGTTCTTTCTTTTATCAAGAAGTGCCTTAAACACCTTGGTTTGCTGCTTAATTACATTTTCTACATCATTATGCAATAATTCACCTGTCGGCCAGTTAATTCCTTTTCATTTGTCAAATTTGTGTTAACCCCTCAAACGTTTGCATTATTTAGTTCTGATTGTCGTTTATCCTTTGCATTCAACAAATCTTCAAAATCCTCTCACCACTGACTTACCAGCATTCTCTTCTAATGACACCTCCCCCTCTGCTGCTTTTTTCCGATGTCCATGGGCGCCCGCAGAATATTTTCCAAGGGGGGCGGGGCATTTATAAATATATATATATATATATATATATATATATTATATATATATATATGTGTGTGCTGTGTGTGTGTGTGTGTGTGTGATGTATATATATCTATATATATAGATATATATATATATAGATATATATGTAATATATATATATATATATATATATATAATATATATATATAAGTGAAGCAAGATCCAATAAAAAAATACAGAAAGTTACATTGGCCTTTTTTCATTAGTTTCTTTAGTACTGTTCAACTGAAATCAAACAATTCTCGAAAGAATAACGCATTTATATACAGCATACAAATCTTATACAATATAATTTACTTAAACTGAAAGAATGTGCTTGTAGAATGAAAGGAAAACAAAGTAAAGTAGTTAAATGTAATATTTTTTTCAAGGTAGTCACTGTTCATTTGAAAAAGAACTGTAACCTCCTGTGGTCACAGGATTTCAGGGGGTGGGGGGCGCGGGCAAGCGCCCCCTTGCCCCTACGTGGGGGCGCCCATGCTGATGTCCATTGTTCATTGGTGTTTCCCTCTACATTTACTTCCCCAAAGAACAGTCCTCCAAAGTGCTACTTACTGAAATTCACTCAAGTGTTCCTCATTTTCCTGCCTTCTTCTTGTCTGTCTTATCTGTCATCTCTGATGTGTGAAAATGCACTTCAAACCCTCTTCTTTTCTTATTCACAAAACTTCTCATCCGACCATTTACTGCTTTTATTCCTTCTTACCCTCTAAGAAGCACACCTTGCTGACTGTATTACACCAAACATGAGTATTGCACAGTCATGTGCTTCTTCCACTTCCGTGCCTTTCACTAAGACCATTTTGTCATCCACCTTATTACTATCTTCTTACCAAACTCGCTCGTTTTATCTACATTTGAAAGATATTGTTCACCTTTCTCCAGTTAAAACTTGCTATTCCCTCTATTTTGTGTTAACATTAGCCAGCAAATTTCTCACTCCGAAGTATACTTAAGAATATTTTTCATTCTTAATTATCCCAGAATCTTTATATGTACCAACTACGCCTTATTTCTGCACTCCTACATTTGCATTGAAATTATCTTGGACATTCTCTCTCTCTCTCTTTCTCCCAACCAAACCAAGCACGTGTTTATACTCCCAAAAATTCCCTTTTCTGCTTTTAATGTTTTCTGGACCAAGACCATATGTGCTTGTTAGTTTTTCCTGCTATGCTCAGTCTTTCCTATACAATCCGTAGCTTTCACCTCTCCTCGGTCATCAGAACATTAAAAGTCTCATTGCTTCATGCTGGCTACAGTCCATCACAGTAGACTAATTAACAGATACGTAATTCCCTGCAGAGGTGAAGTGAGACCTAGTGGGCTATAATAAGGCTTCTGAATTGTTCTGCTTCATGAAGATGGTTGTATAACTTCATCGATCAATCCTTTTCTATAAAAGGGGACAGAGCGAATTCCCTTACAGCATTCACTCTGCCCAGTGAATCAGTCATGTAACGTATATGCTTCAGCCATCTTGCATCTGCAGTTTTGTACACCTTTACAGGAGACTCGCCCACAGTGCACCAGTGCCCTTACACAGTGCACTACCTCTGCGCTCTTAGGCTAAATTTAGGGCCCTTTCTTTCCAGCACCTCTGGTCACTGCTGACTCAGCAATTGCACATTTGACCTGAATAAGCAGTTGCAGTCTGAATAAGTTCGTTCATTCTATTTTTGTGCTTCCTTAACTATTCTTCTCTCTATTGCTTAACCTAGTCTTTAATTCACTTCAAATTTGATACAGCCATCATCCATAGCTCGTACTTCGGATACCTTCATGAGTCAACCACATTTATTTTACTTTCTTTCAAACAAATATCCGTGACATCATCTTTGTAACTCATTTACCTTCGTAGCTTTATCTAGCTAACAGCTTCAATTGAAAGTGAACGTTAGCTAGATAAAGCTAGCTCACATTCATTTTCAACCTAAGTCTCTTACACTCTCAAATTCTGTCAGTCTTTTTTGCTATTAAAAATGATCGTTTGTCATCTGCAAACAGCCAGGCCTCTTCTTCCTCATAGCGACTATTGTCTTGTCCCTCCATCTTCCGCAGTTTCCCAATTTCTGTTATTGCTCCATCCTTACGAGATATTAAGCTTGCGCGAGTCACACATCTTTCACTGAAAATTTTTGTCTATAGCCAAACCACAATCTTCCATCTGCTTCATAGAACTTTGCAATCACCCTCAACAAACAAGCTTCTTTATCATCCATCCTCAACAGTTTCCTTATTGCATTTAATCAATTTTATCATAAGCCCCTTTCGTTATCATTGTATGCCACATAATTTTCTTGTTTACACTTTCTCAGTCAAACCCTTTCCATGCAATGTCTTACGTATAAGAGTTACTTGTACTTACATCTCTCATAGTTCATCCATTACTTTGTAACATGTCCACCATCAAGATAACCTTGGCGACACTGGTCAGCCATTTATTTACATCCTTACCACAAAACTCCAGCATTTTACTTGGATTCCCTTGGCTCCTGTCACCTTCACGTTTTCAACATTTTGGTTGTAATTAGATTCTAAATAGTTATGCGCATGTGACCATTCATGGATTCATGTCGAGCCACAAAACTCTTGGTTCGCTCAACGCAGTACTGCAACAGTAAACTTTCAGATAGTACCTACTTCATTGGGATAGGGCAGCATTAACTTTACAGAGCCCACTGCATTCATTCTGCTCTGATTGAGGTGTTCATACACACTTTCATCTTTTACCTTTATTTTTTCGGGTTTCTGTAACATTTTCACTTCAAGAGGACAGATCCACAGCATCCCTCGCGATCAGACCTTGCTTGTCATTTTTTCAGTTGTAAATTTGACTAAATAATTGCCAGTGGTCGTCTACCTTCCACATTTGGCAGTTTGGTTCTCATAGTTTTTTTACCTCTTTATAACACCACAGAACTTCCTGTATCACCGTTATTGCCCCTCCAATATAAGTGCGAGTTATTGACTTAGTAGTGTCAGCATTCTTTCACATCTGAAATGCTGGTGTCACAGATCTTTCTTTAATGCAAAAGAGTGGCATCATTTCCTTGGTCATGTTACCCATTCAGGTGCTCCTCAGTCGAAGAGACACAAACAAGCACTAGCATTACTTCCATGATAATAGGACACTATGACGAGAGAGAGAGAGAGAGAGAGAGAGAGAGAGAGAGAGAGAGAGAGAGAGAGAGAGAGTCTCAGTAAATTACAAAACTAATTAATAGGAGGCAATATACATAATAAATTTTATGCTTCCTCGTAATTCTTTGTTTATTCATTTTTTTTATTCCGGCAATTTGAGAATGCCTCTGGCATTTTTACTACTGTAATTCAGTCATGGAAACGTATTATTTTATCATCTGAATCACTATTATAATTTCTACATGTTAATTGCGTAGTAATCTGTTCATTTCATGAGGAGGAAATAGCCACAAAATATGGAGCTATAAGGCAAGGCTTTTAAATTAAAGCCTGCATAGCTTTTCAGAAGGTAATGACAATCCCTGAGAGAGAGAGAGAGAGAGAGAGAGAGAGAGAGAGAGAGAGAGAGAGAGAGAGAGAGAGAGAGAGAGAGAGAGATCTGTAAATTCTAATTAAGGCAGTAAATGAAACATGAACATTGTCGTCCACTTTATTAATCTCAAATGCCCAGTGATTAGACTGGACAGTTCCACAGCAGAGTGAAATACAGAGGATAAAATCATTAAAATCACATTACCTGGTAATGAGGAAAACAATTAAGATCTAAAAATTCAATATACAAAATCATTTTGTCTACATGCAAAATATTCCAACCTAATTACTAGGGTGCATTGTCCCACGTTAAAGATAAAAACTCCTATCGGCCGCATTCGAATACGTGATTAAAATTCATCCCCGAAAGCAAACAAAATTATTTATGAAATGTTTATATGGATTATAATTCCATTATTCATTCGCTTCTCCAAGCTCCGGATTTTGTTCGTTTGGAAATAAAAGGAAATTGTAAACTTAATTAGAAAAAGGCTTTTAAATCCCCAGCAAATAATTACGTTTGCCAGCCAAACACTGGCGGTATAATGAATCAAAATTCCTGCCCGGATTATCTAGTTTCACATCTTGGCATCGAGTCCTCTTTTCCGGGGCTTCCACTCTTCTCTCTTTCTTCGTCAACAAACAAACAACAAAGAAGGACATTGTGATGAACGGATGTGGAATCGCAGCAAGATACCTACTGGCCGCATTATTTTCCGGCGACGAAATTGGCCTTATACACTTGTGTGTTGGTTCGTATACAAAGCAGTGTCCATTTTGTTTTTGCATGTTATTAGATCGCAAGTGGTATGATGTCAATATACACATAAGCATGCGTGCAAGTTTGTATGTATGGGAATGGAATAGAATACTTTTGGAAAAACATAATGAAAGAGAACACTTCATTTTTCGTTTCATGTTAGGAATGCCTTTTTCTCCAGTATGTGGTTTTACATCGTGAAGCATGAACACAAGTATTACCGGGCAGTTTCAATTACGTTTTCCCTATACCAGTGTTTACACTCACTGGCCACCGACTTTATAGGTGACATCAGTAAACTCAGAACAACATCGGGAGGAAAAGAGATTAACCACAAAACAAAGAAACGTTTCAGAACAGAAGGTGAATCATTACATTCTCTCTTCCTCTACTACATTAGGGCGGCGAAATAATAGTGGGGGGTGGTGGCTGGTCGCCACCGTCAGCTCTCTAGGCGCATCACATCAAAACAAGCCAACAAACAAAGGCAATCCGGAAACACATCACAGCGTAGTCAGAGTTACAACCCATTCCACTTCCATCGTAGTCAACCATATTCATTAATTGTCTAATACATAAAAAGTGACAATTATCCAGCAGCAGCATCATTAAAGGGGTCTATTATGTTGAGATGAACAATGATGGCGATAAAGCTGGCTAGTGATGATGGGGTCTGTTTCATTTTTTTCTTTTTCAATAGTCCTTTAGGAATGAACAAAGACTTTAAATATAGTGATCATAGCATTTGTTATAATGAAAATATTCCACCGATCGACGGCAATGTATTCGCAGTTACAGGCGCACATATATTTACATAAACGTGTATTGGCAATCGATGTTAAGTGTATGTATGTTAAAGAATTCATTAAAGTACACAATAATATATGTAAATATTAGTCTACACACACACATATATAGATATAATTAGTCTATATATATATATATATATATATATATATATATATATATATGTATGTATATATGTGTGTGTATATTAAATATATATATATAATATACATATAGAGGATTTCAGGAAAAAAGTGATACTATCCACTTCCCCGAAATCCAGAGGCTTAGCAACCGGGAGGCAGCCACTGCTACACTCACCCACATCACCCAATTTGATTGACTTCGCCCAATTTGATTGACTGCGCCTACTTCAGGTAGGTGGTGGGTACTGACATCGCTACCCTATGATTTTATATCCATGGCTCAAGCGGAGAGACTAGAGTAGTCCCACAGAGGCGCAACGACTTAGGCCTATCTCCAGAGAGGTTCACTGTGCCTCCCCTGTAGGCCTCAGCAGTGATTTAATTACATGGCGAATGGGGTGAATAGCAAAAGTTTAAAAAAGCATAGGGCAAGCAACCTCTTTCAAAGGTTGACATCCTCTGGAGGGAAAGGGCCGCACAATAATTCTCTCTCTCTTTATATATAGTATATAATATAATAATTATTAATTATAATATTATTATATAATTAAGTGTGTTATTTATTATAACTATTAGATATTAATTATATTATATATATATATATATATTAGAAATTGGTATAATGTATGTATGTATATGAAGCACTTATACATGAGCGTATGAATACAAATCAAGCAGGACTTACTCATCATTCATGGATGATTGGATATATGCCTCATCAATTCCTCAAAAGTGATGGTGCATAAATCAACAGCCATGAATGGCTGAAACGGATGAGTGGAAAAAAGCTCTCATTACATCGTTAACGGAGTTCTGCTTCACTTCTCCGCCGAACTACTACACCCACCCACACCCGCAGAGCTGCCTCCCTCCCTCCCTCCCACCCCCTCGCTTTGTTTTACTGTGAAGGGAACACATGGAAAAAAAAATGGCAGGATAGCACAACTTTTAAGGACGCTTCTTTTCCTCCTCCAGCTTGTTAAGAGAAGAGAGAGAGAGAGAGATGAAAGGAGACGAATATCGATGAGAAAGAAGGGATAACTTTGGAGAAAAATGACGGTAAAGACGGTAATCAAAGGAATGCAAGAAGAAAAGTGAGAAAAGGAAAAGAAGACGAATGATGAAGAACGGGAGAAATTCAGAAGACGGGGAAATGTTAAACAAAAAAGGGAAATGTATAAGCTTTGCCTGTGAGCGTGCTAGCATCACATTTCTCAAATTATGAATTGAAAATATTACGGTAATTCTCACAAACTTGCATAATGTTTGTAATCCGAGCACTGTCATTATCAGTTGTACTTTTTTTTGGCGGGGGGGGCCTTCAGACCAAGGTGATTAGATAAGAACGTTATTAATGAAAAACAAAACCTTCAAATATCCAGAAATCCTCTTCAGATTTTAAATTGTAAGTCTTAGCTATAAATAGTATGTCTGTTTCTCTGCTAAGCCCCATACATGACATATACTAGTATGCTGCAGGATTTCATGGTTTTACACATACATATATATATATATATATATATATATATATATAGATATATAATGTGTGTGTGTGTGACCAAGACTGCCTCTGACATGCAGTTGCTTACAAGAGCCAGGTTGCATACACCTGCCTTTTTATCATAGCCGGTGGCCGGCAAGTAAGATAACAAAATGACGGATGAGAAAATGCTGGCTTTGTGGAGCCACAGCCACCTGCTTATCTTTTAGGCATATCGGCTTCTGCTTGGCTGGAGGCCTAAAGATCTGTAAAGGTGACCCCTGCGTCAGGGAGGGAGGGAGGGATATATATGGCGTTTCCCTCTGGACGACTAATGATGAAATCCACAAGCTTTTGTGACGTTCCCTCGCATTCTTCTACTGGCTTTTCATTAAACTTATCGATAATTAATATTCATTATACAGAATTACTTTATCTATCATTTTACAGAATTCTTTAAAGTGATCCGTCTTCGTTTGGCCCTTAGGAATATTTTTTTTTATTAGCAGTTGCCATTTAGGTACAATCTGTTCAGTCTTGCTTTTTCTGTCGAGGCTTTTTCCAGGACCGTCGTATCATTTACCAATAACGTTGTTCGTAAGAAAATGCATGTGTATGTCAGTTTGATGTATGTTTTGATGTAGAGCACGTAAATGTTTGCTTTTGAGGAGAAAGCCATTTGCCACTCGTGTGGGAGATTACACTGCTACCTCACAGGTAAAAGACGAGCTACAGAAGTGTGCGGTCAAGGTTTTGTAATGTACTAACCATATGTTGTTGAAGATTAAGCCAGCCTTGTGCTGGCACGGGCTCTTGCTCCTAGAGCACCCCGTATAACTATATATATGTGTGTATATGAAGATAGTACCAGGACTCGGAAGAAACAGGCGAAAGGCTCATTACCAAATGTCACTTGTAATGCATCACAGTTAGACTGAAAACCACCAAGTTGAATTAATTTGGACTAACAAATGAAATGCAATTGACTGGAAGGGACTTAGAAGCTTCCTAATACTGTGCAACCAGGTACAACAGATAATTTTATCAAATAATCTGAGCGTCATGAGCGTTATTCGACCATCTGCTCTACATTCACACTGATTCGATTCAGACCTTTTAATCTTCTTGATGATTGAAGGATTGTGATTCGTCACCTTCTGCGAGATGGATAGACAGAAGAATAGACAGATGAATGCAGTAATGTATATACAGATAGCTCCAGTAGAGATTCATTCGATCTATTGATAATAATCACATGACCTCATGCGGAGTGACAGCCCGTATGTGAAATTGCGTGTAGAGGATGATGTGGAGGAGGTTTCATTTGGAGTGGTGATACGGGGGCCCTCATGAGGGAATTTGTTCGCTCAAGATGCTTCACTTCTTTTTTTTTTTTAAGCGTCAGACATCCAGAATATATGGCAAGAGCTTGAGATGCTTCGTTGTAAGGAAAGATCATTTCTATTTATATAATAACGCTTGGGTTATAAGAAACAGACTGTAAATGAAGGGCCATTGAAGAATTCTGGAAGACAGTTTCCTGAAAACAACATTCTGATTAAGCTGGAAACAAGCAGGTTACGAGGGAAGAAACCGGCAAGATTTCGGGAAGTGAGCCTCCCGCCCAGACACACTCCCTTCCCCCAATAACCGATGACGTTCAAGAAACAGGGTAAGAGCTGACTGTTGCTGGGGTGGTGACTGTTTTTATCTGGGTGTTGCCTATTTGGGGGGGATGAAGGCGGCGGGGGATGGGGTTTTATGGAAGGCTTTATTGGTTTTTCATGCTGTGTGCCCTTCACGGCTCGTGCAGCTTTTGGCGTTTTCCGGCAATACTGGGATGGTGTGAGAGTTCCGGTATTTCCCTTGGACATTCGGTCTATGATATCCATAGACTACGTAGTATATATGCCTCTCGACAGAATTGTCGATTCATGACATGTGCTTCGATTCGAAGATGGAAGGATGTGCTGTTGACTCAGAAAGAGGGAGAGATAAAGACGGTGCACGAATGTCCTGCAGTGGAATTGGAATATATATACGGGCTTGTGCATATCCTGCTTTGAGAAAAGCCAAGGTGTGCGCTCTGCTGCCTTTGGCACAGGCCTAACAGCGCTTGATGTGGATCGCGGACGGACATCATGGTTTACGTTCATTATTCTTCCCATCTGTGGTAGTTGCACTGAGCTATTTCTATTGGAGAGGCTTTTATGGACAGATGTGTGTTGTAAATTAACAAAGGGGAATGTGGGCATCTGGCTCATGTCTTGCAGAATTATCCACACAAACATTCATCCAATAACTTCGAATATTACTGATTAGGCGTGACTGAAAAAAAAAAAAAAAAAAAAAAAAAAAAAAAAAAAAAAAAAAAAAAAAAACATAGCACTACTGAATGTTTAAAGCAATTCTACAGTAAACGCGCACGTACACATGACCTGCACTGTGAAGTAAACATCTGGTTGGTCGAGTGCAGAGCGTCACAGCCAGGATGAATAAAGCATTGGGCTAAGAATCATATCCCAAAATAAAGCGAGAGATTAACACCCACTAGATTGGTCCCCACAGATAATAAGAAATAACTACCTAAGTATTTCATATCAGCGGGATTAGTCCCATCAATTCAACCTTAGTTACATATATACGGCAGACTATTTTCGATTCGCGGATCTGGTTATCGCGAAATTTGAAACAATAACGAGAGAGAGAGAAATTTGAAACAATAACGAAATTTGAAACAATAAAGAGAGAGAGAGAGAGAGAGAGAGAGAGAGAGAGAGAGAGAGAGACCTCAGCCAATATCTAGCCAGACCCAACTCAGCATGTGTTAAGACTCGTGTATCTCAGTACACTAGTAATTAATGTTTGTGTCAATTATAAATCAATATCTTGTAAGATTGTCAACGCATAAACACATGTATACTCATGCAGGGATATGAACTGTCTGCATAAGACACGACTGAGAACGCGTGCGTACGCAAGTATTCATATATACATGAACCGTGTGCGTAAGAACGGCTTCACACGCAGCCATACTACCTCACATACGCACACACCAGGACGCCAAAATCTTTATGCATCCTTTCATCGAAGCCTCCAAGAAAAAAAATATGGCGCGGAAAATTGAAGTGGATACTTCAAGCGCCTAAAAAGGGAAAACCCAAAACTCCGGCGCCCTGAATTTCAGTCTTCCGTTCGCCCCCAAATTCTGATATGTAATGAATAGAGAGAGAGAGAGAAGTGAGAGAATATGGTAAAACATGACTCTATATCATTACCACAGAGTTAGTTGATATTACCACAGAGTTAGTTATAACGATGGAAATGACAGCTGTTATGTTTACAATAATGAAGTTAAGTCCGTATACTGCGCAACTTCTTATCAATTTGTGTTTTTTTTTTTCTTTTTAACAACGTCAATGAGGAGACAGTTTCATGGCACCTTCCCCATCGAGTTCTAACATCGCTGATTGTTAAACATTCTGTGTAATATTCGTCTATATTCCACGGTACGTTCAGTATCTAACTCTACACGTCCTTGACTCAGCATTCCGTGTGATTAATTATTACGCAACTCCTTAGATGTTTGTCTATATTTAGGACGTACAACAGAGGTATACTGTAAACACAGAATTGAACCATGCTGTGACCAACAGCCCAAGTAATATCTGCTATGTTTCCTTTTATCTATTTCCTTTTTGATTTGTGACCGTAGGACATTTTGTTCCCTTTGTCCTTAATCGCTCCCTCATTCTTTCGGTTAAGATCTATTCACGCTCTCTACTTCTCCTAGCCGTGAGGATACGTCAGAATCTAGAATGTGATCAGGTTTCCCCATAATACGACTCTGCTAGAACGACGAATTTATATCCGCAGTTGAAATCCCAAAGATAATGGATACCACATGGCTGCGCGAGTTTTTTTTTTTTTTTTTTTCAAATGAAATTATACATTGGGGAAATTTAATCTAGCAAATTACAGATTTACATGAACTTTTGCTTAACTTTAATAAAACATATATATCACTTCTTAAAGGAATTTTGCGTTCAATCATTCAAACACATGTTTATGCTTAATTTACACCATTCGAACTGCCAGTTGCAATAATATATAATTATATATATAATGTATATTTATTTCCCACATGAAGTTAACTAAGCGTCTTGAGATGGCATTTACGCTTTTTAACCAAATGCCCCATTTGTGTTCCAACTTGAGTTCACCAAATTATACACTTCTTGACCTACTACTTCTTCTTAACCTTATGCAAACGTCACTGATAATGATTTTCGCTTCATTCAAATAAATCAAAACACCTGACACAGATTTTAAATACACGTTTTTAGGAAATAACATGAAGCAAAGCTCTGCATTCATTTTGCACCCATTTTTAACTACACAAAATTCACTTGTTGACAATTCGTCGAACACCCACTCAATTTTTCCTCAACTTCAATGACACAAATCATCTGCTGCTCAGCTTAAGCCAGCCTCGCGGAAGTTCCTTAGGTTGTGCAACTGCCACCCGATTCCCACCAGTCACACACCATGATTTTCATCCAATATTAACCGATTAAAAATGCTCAAATAGCCCCTTTTGCTTCCCTTCAAGTCATCCATCATTCACCCACACAGGATTTTGTGCTACTATGTTGTTATCCGGTCAAACTCCGCTGTTTTAGATTTTTCTTCTCAAGTTTAATTAAACGAATGAAGTCTTCTAGCGCCATTTTGCATTTCTTTCAAGAGTCAAATTTGAAATAGGATTGTCACTTGATTTCAACTCGCCAAACTATGACTTCGTATGGTGTAATTTTAAATTTAATCTTAGCTGAATCCCTCATTATTATGGCATTCATTCAACGATGACCAACTAAGAGCCCATAATCATATTAATCATATTTACAGTATTCCATTTCACATACGCATACACACTACATATATACTATATACACACATATATATAAAACCTTCAGGATTTCGAATACCGAAACACAGCTCGATATACGTAAATAGATCACCCCAAGTCAGCAAGGTGTCGATGAGGTGGTTATACGCCTCCTCAAAGTTAGATAATAGATGGGATTCAAGAAAAGAGGAATATTACAAATGCCTTTGCTCATAGTATATCTGTGATATGTATTATACGATCAATTATTCTAATCCTAATCATGAAAATCATAATTACGAGTAATTAATTCATCTGTACACCTTACTAGAAATATAAGATGTGTTTATAAAACTCACGAGAAATAAAACATATGTATGTATATGTATATATTCATATATATACGTATATATATCATATATACGTAAATATATTTTATATATATGTGTATATATACTATATAAATACATTTTATTATAATTTTAGCAAAAACATATATAATATATCAAAGACTCCGCACATAAATAATGCATGAATGTAAAACACCCTCAGAATCACGCCTGTATGTTCCCATCCAATTCTCAGCATTCCGTTAACTACCAGTTACATCATTGACTGCTGACGGTAGCAGACGACATAGCCCTGCCCCATCATGGGTGTTCAATCAGAATCGTCTCGGAGAGAAAAATCATACCCAATATTTTAATTAAATATATATATATATATATA
>NC_087200.1:153170128-153290128 GCF_015104395.2 Macrobrachium nipponense
TCATACTGTTAACACCATATGAATATTGTCGTTGTACATAAAATTGGATTTTTTCTTGCTAAAATGTATTTATAATCTTTATAACCAACCATTTTCTCAGCCTGGTGATGGGATTAGTAATAATACCACGTGCATTCTACCACTGTGTTATTGGTGTGTGTGTGTGTGTGTGTGTATGTATATATAAATATATATAATATAAATATATATATATATATATATATAATAAAATATAATATATATATGTGTGTGTGTGGGCGCGCGCGCATAGTTACAAATGTAAATTCGATGAAAACCAATTTTTAATAGATGTAAATCAATCAGTCCCATGGAGAAAATTATATACATACACACACACATATATACATATATATATATATATATATAGAATATATATATATAATATATATATATATAATTATATTATTCAATACCTTGAACAAAACTGACATTTAAAAGTAATCATAACGTAACTGATTTGGCCTTGGCCAGGATTCGAACCTGGGCCTTCAGAGAGAGAGAGAGAGAAGAGAGAGAGAGAGAGAAGCTGTGTAAATAAGGATAGTACACATAACGATGTGCGTATACCGGACATACAGTGCTCTTCTACGTAGATAAGAATACACAGCTCGAGCAAATGTATTAGAAAGCCTGAAGGAAAGTAAAAATCTTTTAAGTTATTTACTAAATAGCCCTATAACATGTGCATACTGGGCACTGGGATATATATATATATATATATATATATATATATATATATATATATATATATATATATATATATATATATATATTATTTTTTATTACGTCCTCTTTTTTTTTTCCCCACACTTTCATCTGCAATATGTACGCAATATTACTTGGACTTTATTCTTGCTGCTTTGTTATCTGATCTGCTCTGCCGAAAATGAGGACTAGCAAAGCAGCTATGAAGAGGCTTCACGCCATATTGACGGCCAAACATAATGTAGCTACATTAAGTGAAAACCACGTTTTCTGTAACGTTGGTCTTGCAAAACAAGGAATATCCATAATAAATGGCTTTTAATCTAAATGGGAGAAAATTTCAATGTATTTAGTTGAGAAGGAATGCTAAACTGTTGAATGATTGAGAAGATATCATTTAGATCATGACAGAGTTTAAATCTAGTGATGCATGCGAGTTGCGCTTAACATATATCCCACTTTTGGAATTCGCGTTGCCTCCCACATGTGTTCTCCCTGTGACTGCGAACGTTCCTAAGGTTTATTTCCTTGAGTAATGTGGTTCTACAAGAGATATATAGAAGTAAACAGGTTTAGGAAGATTACTACGAAAGGAAGGGCAGACGCACGTCAGCTGTTTTTCACTTGGAGGGGGTGGGGTTGAAGGTCGACAGGGGAGGACGTAGTTGCCCTCTAGAGGTTTGGATATATTTCCCACTCTCCGCAAGTCAATTTTTAGTCTTGGCTGTTTCTCACTGCTGTTGACACAGTATAAAGGTTGTGTTTTTCGCAACTCGTCAACATAAACGGGTTAATTCTATGTGGAAAATAAAGAACTTAAAACACTACATTCAAACTTAGTTCTGCCAAGAATTCACTAAAGCCATGCGCGGTTCAAGTGTGACGTCACTAGTTGGCCCCGCCCACCCTCCCTTCTCATTGGTTGGTTGTGCCTCTTGTCAGGAAATGATATTTGGAGAGCTAGCATTTCTACTTGCAATTTTCTAGATGCTCTATGCTAGGGCTCTCATTCTGTTCCCATACACCATTCTGGTAACATGGGCAGTAATTTATGTGTATTAGAGGTACATTAAGAGTTGAAATTTATGAAATGCAATATGTAATGCACGTAAGCACCAGCCGGCATGACTGCAATGCCGGACGTGCGATTAGTATCACGCAGTGTCATCTTCATTAAGCTAAATTGAGAAGATGGGCAAGAGAAAGTTTCAGCATCTTGGCGATAACGATATAATCTCTTATCTAAGCAAGCAAAGTGTCAAACTTCAAGAAACGAAGGCTGAGGATCACTGCTGTACGACTCCCTACCCATCCGCCCTCGGCACAATGATGCTGATGCTTTTGTTGATGACGTCATTAAAAAACCATACAAAAGACTGCTTTCTTTTTTGGTATCAGTTTGCATTAACCTCCTCAGGGTTTGATAACATGCAGAAATGAGTCACCGAAGGAAGGCTAAACGAATGTACGAGTTAGAGAAAGAGGAGGGAGCTAGGGGAGAACATCAATTGGGCGGAGCTTTCTCCATGACGTCATGGATCCGCCAGATCAAAACAGACTGCACGATAATAGGCTTAACCTGAGATGTAACGTTAATAAAATGAGAAAGGAGCTTTCCAACGCCCTCTAACCACCACATGACGCTCGAGTATGATTTAATCACCCGTTAGACACAACACTCGACGTCATAAGGATCGTCATGGCCTGCATAAATGAACGATAGTAACAAAACGGGCGGCGCGAAGCAAGAACGGTAGAGGGAGCCCGTGTTGCAGGTGTTGGGGCCCCCGTAGCACCCTGGAACGTTAGAGGATGGGTGAGTGTCTCTTGATTATTATTTTACTGATAAAAATATGAGGCAAAACACAAATTTCAGACATGGCCGAGTAGCAAACAAACGCCTAACCATCTCCTGCAGTGAAAAAGTGGACTGTGATAAAGGTGAAAAAGGAGGTTCGGAAGAAGATAAAGGAAATTAATATTTTCCTTCCCCTTGTGTTTGGTGGTGTGTGTTGTGTGTGTATGTGTTGTTGTGCGTCGTGAGGGTTTATAGTGCTCGGAGGAGCGGCGTGTGTTTGTCAAGCCGCCGAAGAAGAGAGAAATGTTTGGTGTTTTTATCAACGCTAATATTTGCTTTAAGCTGTTTTGTTCAAATCTCACGTATAGTGTTTACGTTTAGCCGTTATTCCGTCATAAGTAGGTAAGGAGTAGCTTTAAGGAAATCTAGGAACGTGCATAGGCTAGTTAATCCGATGTGACTTGTTTTGTCGATTATTTTATCGAGTGAATTTTGTTACCGTGTTCCCGCCAGCTTCGTTACAGAAAATGGATAATCGCTTTTCCCAAGGCTTTATTCCCCGTGCAATATTGGTTCTTCCTGCCTTTTTCTGTGGGAAGAATGTGCAATATATCGGTGTTATTGATGCATGTTGCGCAATCAGTTATGAATAATCAGAAGTTGTAGTTGCTGGGTTTAGTACGGAGCCAAGGCCTAGATGTATTATTATGCTGCCAAATCTCAGCGACAGAAATCCTATACAAGGTTAGGCTAAATATCTGCCTACTGGGTTAGGTGTTAGTTGCGTATGAAATTTACCGTGTAATTATGGATCTTAAATGAACTTTTAAGGCGTTAGTATTGGCATTCAGTAATCTGGGATTATTATTTTCGGTTATGTCGCCAAAATGTTAACTGTTCAGTTACATCCAAAATCACATTTTAACTTTGCATATATGTATTGATCTTGAGTGACTAAGGGCAACAAGTTACATGAAAGGGTTAATTTACTATATTAAATGGTGCATGGTAGACTTTTACAGGCAAATCAGTTTGCCAATGTAAGTGCATGTACGTTTATAGTTATTTTTATCTATTGTATGAAAATATGCGTTATGTGTACGAATGTCCAAAGTTCTAAGGTTATGACATTGGTGAGCATATCCTATAGGGAGAAAATGATGTGCACATACGGAATAAAAACTAACTTGCAGAATGTATGTTACTAAAGATCAAATAACTATCAAAATGAAAATGGCTAGGCTATTTCAAAAGTTTGATGGAAATGGAAAACAATAAATATGAATATGAAAATAATAGCTAACTGTCAGGTGTAAATAGATTGGTGTTGGCACTTGCAAAAGATTTTATGCAGGTTAAGTGAGTATAAGGTAGGTCTGGGCTAGCACACAACACGGAGTGCCCTCGGTATAGGGCCACAGAGGGCCTGTGACGTTGTAGGCTGCGAGGCGCGCGGGTTACGCCGATGTAGTTGGACGTCTCCTTGGAAAAATGTCCTTTTTGAGCACTAGTTTTTATTCCTGGAGCCTGTAGTAATATATGTTTCCCAAGTATTCGTCACGAAGTCAACAAGAATACTGGAGGAGAGAGCCACTAGCTGAGGGTGAGCTCCACCTTCCTACATATAGAAACTCACTTCTAAATTCCCTCAAATTGTATGTGTGGGGCGAGAGCCCGGCTGATTGGTCAAACGGGCGGCACCACAGATCTCTGCCTTCTTATTGGTCGGCGGGTTGTAAGGCCCCGCCCCTGTAGACACGCCCCCTCTTCCCCCCATCCACTCTTCCTCCCCCCACTACTACCACTATTTACAACACTCTCATTCAATATTGGTCTCTACTGACGTGTGTTTCTGCTTGTGTAGTGGGTAGTAATAGTGGGAGGGTTGTTGAGGAGGGCAAGAAAACTCTTACACCCCTCCTTCACCCCCCAGAAACCCAATCCTATAACTATCAACAACAATTACCCCTCATTAGGGAACCCACCTTTGCAGACATCCTAGTCCGTATACAGAAACAACCACTGCCTTCCAATATACAATTTGGTCGTGTATTGCAGGCGATTTTTTGTCTTATGCTGAGGTTTCCACAAAATCAGGTGGTCATAATATAGATCAGACTTCGTTTTCCGCGCCTGCTGCGGTCTTCGGGTAACCCCAGGTGATTTTGAGTGCCATGGGCTTACTTACCTACCTGTTCGGGGGGTCAGCTCACACGCCTCTCAATCCACCCCCACCCCCCTACCCGACTCTCTCTCTCTCTCTCTCTCTCTCTCTCTCTCTCTCTCTCTCTCTCTGGGCCTGTTCATTCTTATTTGATAATTCTTAGACTTAAAATCACCCAGAAGTCTGTCTTACCTAGAATTTTTATGCTGTTTTATTAGTTGTCTTGTCTTATTGGATGTTTACGTACCTCACGAACCTGCCCCTTTTCGTGCAAGCGTGAATTTTACTTTTGCTTCACGTGACAATTGAAAAGTAGCCGTTGATTGGTTGTTCTGGTATTTTATCATCCTTTGTCTATTTCTGAATGATGAAAGTAGAAATATGTAGAATTTGTCCAACTACACCATATTACAGGTACGAATATTTACTGTAGTGGTGCATTTTGACCACTGTAGACTTCGATCCCATCGTACTCATTTAAGTTAGACTGTGATGCTCCCTGGTACTTCACCACTGGTGTAATGCAGTTTTAGTTTGAGCTGTAAGTGTGTGTTTTCGTGCTTTTTTGCGATATTTGTGACTCGGTGATACAACAAGTAATCATTTTTGTCATTAGTGATGAAGTCAGTAAGATTCAGGTAACAGTGTTAGTATAGATAGAAACTTGTAGGCAAAAAACAAGTTTCTTGCGTATTAATGTGTCAGTTAATTCTTTGTAAAGTACACCACTAAAATGCTTTATCGTCAGTCCCGAGCATATCGATTTTTTTATAAGAACCAAGGCCTCGATGGATTGTGTGGAGTGGTACACGTCACGAAAATGGCTGCCCCAGAATTTTTTTTTTTTTTACTTCTGGACAATTTTTGAAAAAATCGCTAATGCCCCACTATTTCATTACATACAAGTAAAAACGCGCACACGCATGTTTTATATATATATAATATATATGTTATATAGATATATATATGTATATATATAATATATATATATATATATATATATATATATATAATGATGTATTGTGGATATTTTGTATATTTGTGTTATATGCTGTTTACTGAAATTAGTTGCGTCTGTATGTTTAGATATGTGCGTGTATTGCTTAGGGACTAGATCATACCGCACATATATAGAATGAGAGAGTACATGTTAATCGACCATACTTCGTAAAAACACCATACAAACAAACAAACAAACTTACTTCCGAAGCATAATTGATATTAGTGCATTTCTTGGGACGTTGCGATGTCCGCGCAACGATTTAAGCAGTCGTTGAAGAATTGGTTTGGGAAAAGAACCAGTTTATTGATATTATCCCAATAACAGGATTTATTTTGTGATCGATATGAGGTATATTTATTCAAGTGACGCAAAGGCCTCCGAGAAATTCCTCCACTCATGTCGTTCTTGTGCTTTTCCTTTCACAATTCTCCACTCGTCTGCAGCCTCCGGTCACCCAGTTCTCACGCAAGGGGGTCTGGGTTTTCCAGTTATTCTGGCGTCCATTGGAGCCACGCAAGCACTATCACGCACTATTTTCCCGGAGTTTGTGCGAAGGACATCTCCATTTCCGTCTCATCGTTTGTCGTGTATGACGTCATATAGCTAACTATTCTGTTATCTGGGAAATGGGATCTGCAAAGTTTCTATTCCTTGAAATTTTTATGCCGTGCATCACTTCCCTCCCTACTCCGCAACATGCTCTCACAGATACACAAACGTTCACGCTGTATATTATATATTTATTATATTGACATACTCAGCAATAAGTGTTTCCTTTGTAAAAGGACTTGGTTCCTGAGAAGAGCTGAACGGTCCTCACAGCTACGCGCTTCCCTCAACTGTAGAATCGAAGTTACAATCCTTATGCTGCACAAGGCAGTTTTTTTTTTTTTTTTTTTTTTTTTTTTTTTTTTTTTTTTTTGTCTCATTGTTGCTTTATTAGAAGTCAGTTCGCTGTATGATTACAAAATATACATATCCCTTGATTTCACTAAACTTTAAGACTCTTCTTTTTGTTTTGTTTTTTTTTTTTTTTTAATTGTTTATTTATTTATTTTGTTTTTTTTTTATTCGGTGCGAAGGCTGATAAGCGGCCGTTTCTCATCATGTGGTGTAAAGGGCTATTTACTTTAGGGCATATTCGTGAAGTTGCCAGAGCTGCTTATGACGAACACATGTAGCTAATGGTTTTAAGAATTTTTTATTTATTTATGAATAGGCAGATTTTCTGAAAAATCCATATTGACCGCTGCAGAAATTTAAAAAAATGGTAATGACTTAGAAATAAGGGAAAGTGCAAGTACCAGTGATGAATGACCCTCCCATTGCAAGTCGAACCAAATTTTTGAAGTAGGTTAAATAGTTGGGAAATAACGAGGAAGTCTGAGGTAATTATTCTTCTGTATAATACGAAGTCGGCTTCAATATGTATCGTTCCAGAAGAAGCTGTGCTTTTCAACACTTGACATGCATAGAGGTTCCATTTGCCTCTTAATTACTCCTGTTCT
Organism: Macrobrachium nipponense; assembly: GCF_015104395.2. Lineage (NCBI taxonomy): Eukaryota > Metazoa > Arthropoda > Malacostraca > Decapoda > Palaemonidae > Macrobrachium > Macrobrachium nipponense. The sequence continues at coordinate 153,177,328 of NC_087200.1, forward strand.
TATAATGTACTGCCATTCATTCGGACACAGTTATCTATCTATTTATCTAATATATATATAAAGTATATTATATATATATATATATCATAGATGATATATATATATATATATATATATATTTATAATTCAGGTGCCATAATGTTTTGATGTGGCTATGTATTAAAGGCATACTCTGTGGTTGGAATATATATATATATATATATATATATATTATATATATATATATATATATATATATGTATATATATATATATATATATATATATAGTGAAGTTGAATATGTTTCGAAGGAAATAGCTTGTTTATAAAGCCTTCCCAATTTTTGGCTTCTTTTGCACTGTGACTGCCATTAGCCTAATTGCTGTCAAATGGCTTACGCAGCTAAACAGACATCTATTTTCTGTACGGTGATGGAATATCGGAGGTTTGGCACAACCCAATTGTCAAGAAATAACTGGCAATTGTTGAAGGCTTTGGGGAGCCGGACAACGACAGATGAACCTCTGAATACTACGAAATCCTTCACGATGGAACTGATGAGTAGGTGAGAGACCGGCTCAAAGTGACGTCGAATATTAGGCGCTTTTTTATACACTGTTTCTTGGTCACACAATTGGAGGAGCTTCAGGTGTGTCACGGAAAAGGTTTAGTTGCCAGATAATAATAATAATAAGATATAATACTCAGTCCAGCTTCCTGGTCGTCTGAGTGAAGGGTATTTCTAGACGAAAGGGTCAGTTGCTGTAACTGCGTTAGGGGCAGCCTGTTACACACACACACACCACGCACGCACGCGCACACCACACACACACACACACACACACATATATATATATATAATGATATAGATATTATATATATATATATATATATATATATATATATATATTATAAGAAAGTTGAAGGGTTGACCAGAATGTTAGAATGTTATCTTTCTCAGTAAGGAAAATTACAAAATACCTGGTAGATAAATAATCAATTGTTGTAACAACAGACGCAAAGTTGTGTTAATAGAATCCAACCCAGGCGCTCATGCTTATGAGGTAAGTGTCGTTGCCCACAACGTCTTCTATCAGTGAATATTAATTCAGTATATTTTTTCGCTATACCCATTTCCCAGTTGAGAGGCATGGCGCCAGACCGGTGACGTTCGTTTGAAACGTGACCGCAACAGTCAGTTTTATTCATTTATATTTTAGTTATTTAGTAGCGGGACCGAACCACGAACCTAGTGAATGTCAGTTGTGGACAAACCCCCCCCCCCCCCCACCGCCTTTCAAAGACATGCTCTGTGTATATTATATATATATATATATATATATATATATATATATACTTATATGTATATAGCTATATATATATATATATATATTATATATATACACCATACATATATATAGATATATATATATATATATATATATATATATATATATATAATGTATGTTTGTGCTCTCACAAATGCACAGCCAGACCGTGCATTTACTGTATTTGTTAAAAATCCTAGAGTGCTGTGTATCACACCTTCATATAAATCTTTGTTGCCTTCAGTTGATGACGCAAACCGCAATTCTATGTATCCTTAAGATCTTAGTTCCTGGAGGAGTGCGTGTGTTTGTCCGTTACATGTTTACTTGCCAGGCAAATACCAACCCTAACTTTAATTGCTGGATGCATTGAGTGACACGGATACATGTGCTCTGGCACGAGCATCACAAGAACTTCAAAACTGTTTATCACTGCCTGAAATTGGCTTCGGGACACGTGGATGACACATTTTCTCATTGAGGCTTCATCTTATGTAACGTGATGTTTGGGGTTCGAGGGAGGTTACTACGGCTGCGTTTGGGCTGCTGGGTTCATGGGCTGGCGTTGATCTCTCTTCTCTCTCTCTCTCTCTCTCTCTCTCTCTCTCTCGTGCGGAGAGAAAGCAAGTTTTTTCTCCCTCCGGATGAAGAGGATTTTTCTCCCCTTTAATATTCTCGATTCTTTCGAGGAAAAAAAAAGTTAGCGCAACGATACTACAGTTACTTGAAGGCTTACAAACTGATTTTGTTTTATCATCTCTCTCTCTCTCTCTCGATGAACAAAGGGATGGAAAATTTTTCCCTCAGCCTTTTTTAAAATATTCTCCCCGATTCCCCTTTCGGAGGAAAAAAAAGTAATAGGCCATTGAAAAACGATTAACTACAGTTACACACTTGGAGGCCTTTTACAAACTGATTTGTATATGGTTTTGTAATCTTTTCCTCTAATCCTATCTCATTCCTCCTCTTTTAATCCCATCTTCTCTCTCCTCTCCTCTCTTCTCCCCTCCCTCCCTTCTCTTCCTCTCCCTCCTTCTCCTCCGATGGTGAGGTAGTCTAAGGTGAGCAGGTGTCTTTTGTGGGGTTAGGTGCATGATTACTCCTTGGATCATGACTGGAAGTGAAGGGTAGCCTGATGATATTTGTAACTCGCTCCATGGTCGAGACCAGATTTATAGTGTGCAGGAAGAACCATTATTATTAAAGATGCAGCATAATTACCACGCAACTCCGCTCTTTATTTTGGTCTTAGATCAGTTAAAGACATTTAACTGGCCGCAATAGTTTATTGTTGCTCTTGGTGACGGTCACGAGGGAATGTTCTACCTTGTGCTGTAGGTAGATAAATGAGGAATCTTGACTTCCAAAGAAAACAAGCAACATTTATTTCAGGTTTTCATAAAAAGCCTTTGGTACACGGCCCGTTAGTATATATTATATATGTGTGTGTGTGTGTGTGCGTGTGTATGCACACATGTATGCATATGATTATATATATATATATATATATATATATATATATATATACATACAACCCAGTCTATTTTTTTCAGCAAACAGGGAAGAAAAGGTTTAGAGGAAGGGGATATTCCCTATCTTATGTAGAACTTATAGAAGATCAATAGGTTTATTTCATTTTATCAAGAATTTTGTCTGGTCTTGATAGAAAAACTGTGTTTGACCATTATACACGCTCTCTCTAATATATATTGTACAACATATTGTGTATATATAGTATACATATATTGATATATGTGTGCTCACCGAAACTCAGTCCACTTTTTTCCAGCAAATAGGAAGGAGAAGGTTAAAAGAGAGGGGATATTCCCGACCTGATTTAGAAATTATGAGCGTTAAAGAAAAACCCGCTTTTGCTTTTAGAGGCACAATGGCCCCGGGTAAACAGAAAGCATGTTTTCAGATTTTGTACTAATGCCGTTGTTATTGTCTTTATCCTCTTTGAATATTTTTTATGCACACACGTATAGATATATATATATATATAGGTATGCAGCAATTGCTTGATTTCAATGTGGTTAATTTTATGGACTTGCACACAATGCAAAACGGTGGTAACTATTAGCGGATACCACAGTTATTCACTTATATAAGTACATGTATTTCAGCATAATGGTATGTGTGTGTGTGTGTATTATATACGTATATCTATGAAGTGTATATCTACCCTTATGCTAAATTATGAGAAGATGCTCATGATTTTGATATAATTGAATAACTGCGGTATCTGCTAATAGATGCCGTTGTATATTGTGTGGAAGGCCATGCAATTAACCGCTTTCAACTCAAGCAGTTGCTGCAAACTTCGTAATATTCAAAAGCTATTATCACTTTTCCCCCTCTACTGGGTGTGGGTATTTGAAACCTTGTGTAGACTCTTAGTTAATCTTGTTGCCAAGATCTTAGCTTTTTTTTTTATTCTTCCACCTGGTTGAAAAAGTCTAAGCGCTTTTACTTGTAAATTATATAAATAGTTCTAGGAACACCTGGAGAATGACCAGAGAGAGAGAGAGAGAGAGAGAGAGAGAGAAGCTATTGAATACCGTGATGCATATCGTTTAAAAAGCCTTTATGAGTGAGGCACGTGTTAGCAGTTCATGCATGCGCGCCAGCCATTCTTGCGTTTTTTCCCTTTCTTTTTCGTGCGAACCTTTCTTGTGGATGAGAAGGAGAGGGGTCCAGTGGTTGTAAATGCATGGTCAGGATTGTATACAAGCACCACTCGCCCCCATATGTTGCATGGGATTGCTTGCTTCCTTTTCATGCATGCGCTCGCGCGCCTCCGAGTCACAAGGATTTGTTTTTGCACTAGAAATGCAGCGTTACCAATATGGAATCGTTAAAGAACTAATAGATGCAGACTGTAATCTTGGTTTTTGGGAGACCTCAGTGTTGATCATCAAGAATGATAAAGTTGTTTATAGTGGGTTGTTATTCCCAGGTTTAGCTGCTTTCTGAAACTGAAGTGATTCTGTTAGCCTTATTTGGGAAGAAGTTTCGCTACTCTTGCATGATCAGTGTCTCGCTTAGATCAGCATGACTCGTCTGTTGCTACTTCTGCAGATGAACAATTCAAGTACTTCTCTAAAAGTCCTCGACATCCTTGGCTCGTGTTGGCTGCGACGTTGATAGAAGACGCAGTATTAAGAGCTAAAGGAAAGCGACTCTTATTTATTCAGCCTCAGTGAAACTTCTAAATTTTTTTACGCTACGTCATTCACGAATGTTACCAAAGGTGGTTAGAATTGCCTAACCCTGGTCATGCGCTTAACCTCGTCCTGATTTTGTACATAACCCCTTCATCAACCCTGTATCGCGAGTTGGGTGGGATGCGAAACTTGCTTTTGCAAAAGTTACCATTGAGGTTACAATGAGCTTAGTTTTCGTGTGTTCATGTATGTAGTCTGACATGTTTCTTGTATCGTTTTCACGATTCTTCGTAAAATATTTCTATGGACCTTTAAATGAGAATGCATTACAAATTACGGTGTCTTGCATTTAGTCTACTTAAAAATGCCAACTCTTGCGTGGAAATTTGTCAGTTATTAGCACGAAGTTTTAGTCTGTCAGGAGGACGGGCTCAAATTGCAAGTTCCTGCCACACTTCTTGTACACTTTCACTCAAGAGTAGCTATGTTTTGGATATTGCATGCACGCGTTCAGTATCGCTTGTTGGCTTTCTTTGTTTCGCTCTGAAGATTAAGTGGTTTAACTAGTTTATTAAGAAGTCGACCGCCTTGGTGACAATCTCATCTCAGTAAATGTAACTGAAAAATGCAAATGTACAGTGGTTAGGCTTCGTATCCCCTCTTCTCCGCCATTTCCCGTCAACATGAAAAATAAGCCCCTTTTCAGCACAGTGTATTTCCATGATTTCACCCTATATTAGGATTTTTATTCTACATTTACTATTGTGTTCTTCGTTTAGTGCTGCGTTGAATTCTCTCTCTCTCTCTCTCTCTCTCTCTCTCTCTCTCTCTCTCTCTCTCTCTCTCTCTGTCACACACAGATTTCTCCCTAATTCTTCCCGGCCCCTCGTCCAACCTTATCAGATTCCCGCTGTGTAGGACTAATTATGTGTTCTCTTTAACCCAATTTGCGCAGCCGCTTCGATCGGCCATTCTTGCAGCTGTTTTCAAGTCCTGCTATTATTATTATTTTATTTTATTATTATTATTATTATTATTATTATTATTATTATTATTATTATTGAGAAGTCTTCACCGTTATTAAACGTAATTTTTACAGAGTAATTTTTTTCATGACTTGGATTTTGCTTATATATTTTCCGCATAATTTTACGATTTGAGATCGATTCATGTGTGCTCTGTAATGTACGTTTGTCTAAGAGAGCCTTGTATAATTCTTTGCTTGATGTAATTTTTTTGTCATCGATGATGACGCAATTATTATATCGATTTCGAGTAAGAAATACTATCCGATATCATCTGCTCCCTGTGAAGAATATAAACGGACACAACATTTTGTACCTTGCGCCGGGATATTTTTCTTAAAGGGAGAGCGAGTCGTGGGTGTCTGTCTTCACGCCTGGCGTTTGAGGGGGAAGATTTTTTTTCATTTCTTTTTTCTCTTTCTCCTTTTCTTTTTATAGTTCTCTTTCCCTCCGCTTGTCAGTATTGAGAGGGATATAGCAATTATCCATGATCAAATACTTCAGACACATTGATTTTCTCACTTTCAGTATAATTCCGGTTGTCTGTTAATCAATAAGAACACTCTTGGAATTTTGCGTTGCGATGCCAATAGATACTGGGCGTTCCGGGGAGAGTCGAATAACGCTGGTGATAATTGAATAGGATGCAGAAGAAGACCTGAAGGACCGGAATGCCCCAAGTAAATGTGGCTTGTTAAATAGTTGGTGTATATAATATATATATATATTATATATATATATATATTATATATATATATATATATATATGTGTGTGTGTGTGTGTGTGTGTGTGTGAGTGTGAGTGTGTGTATTATATTTATATATTTATATATATATATTGCGCTTATGTTAAATTTAGGTAATTGGATATTTTTTAACAATACTAGGGATATAGACCGTTTATTTGTACGTTTAATTTTTTTGTAAAGATTAAAAGATACTCATAAATCTTGTTCATTCTTTTCTTATATTTTTCTGATGATATAATCTGTTAGTAGAATGTTTGTCAACATTTATTTATTTTTTCCCATATGGCGGGTAACCTATTTCCGTTTTATTTCGGCTTGCATACTGGCGTGCATTGGAAGATAAATAGCCATCATTTGGTCATAAAGAATCTCTTTGAAGACATTTTTCCCGTTTCTGGTTTGCGATGCCCCGTGACGCTCTGGTCCAAATCTGCACCGAAAAGCGACGCTTTCAGTCTCGCAAATTTCATTGGCTCCATCGAATGAATGTTTGGAGCTGTGGCTGACCTTGTTTTTATTATTATTATTATTATTATTATTATTATTATTATTATTATTATTATTTTATTTTATTATTATTATTAGTTGAAATGAGGGTGAATTTTAAAGAACGGTTTATTATTCTTATTTTTTCCCTTACGAAGCCATAACCGTTTAAAGTGGATTGTATAGGAACGTGGGTATTATTGTTGAGAAGGCGCAGAGGAAAAATGAAATGCAGTTGTCGTTACCGTTATAAGTTCTTGTTGATGGGGAGAAAAATATAATCTTATACAGATGTTAAGGCAAACATGTTCGTGGTTTTTATGTCATATATTTTTATCGCTGTTGGTTTTTATGTCATTATATTATTTTCGGTGTATGCATGGTTTTGTTGTGTTATATAAATGCGAGAAGTACGGAAGTGAAACAAATGCTATGAAAATTAAAGGTTTGAATAGTACAATATTGTCGATGAAAAAAAGGTAGCGGCTTTATAGTAATGAATTTACTTGTGTGTGCGTGTTTTTTTTTTTTTTTTTTTTTTTTTTTAGAATAGTGAAAAACAGATTAAGCGCCAGCTATCATTTTCAATATATATATATTCGGCTCCAGCGCCGCGTAATGCGAAAGGCCTTTACGAAATTCCTCCACTCATGTCTTTCTTGTGTCTTGTCTTCTAAAAATCTCCATTCATCTCCAGCCTCTCTCTTTGTAGTTTTCAGGTAAGCGGGTCTTCATCTTCCAACTATATATATATATATAATATATATATATATAATATATATATATTATATATATATATATTTATATATATATATATAATATATATATATATATATATATATATAGAGATACATTATAAGTATATTATATATATAGTATATAAAAAATATAATATGTAAGATGTATATATAGTATTATATATATTACACATAATATTTTTATTTATTAATTTATTTATTTATATAATAAAATAAAAAATAATATTTATATTATATACATATATTTATTTTTATTTATTCATATATTATATTATATATATATATATATATATATATATATATATTATACGTATGTATATATATATAGTATATATATATATATTATATATATGTGTGTATGTATGTATCAGTTTTTACGTTATTGATAAAAGTATATTTCAGTGTGGCCGTCACAACTGAAATACTAAATGGTGGCAAGCGTTGTGCCGCTAACCGTCTTCTCGTAAATATGTAGTACCCAGTAAGGCCGTCAAAGTATCCGTTATGTTCGTCTCCTTCTCGAAAACGTTTATACCAACTAACGTGCAGCAACGCAGTGAGCGCTGTTATTTTATCCCGATATTATATATCGGGATTTGAATCTAAGAAACTCCTCAGACCTTAGTAAAATGAGGCGTCCAAGTTTCAAGGTCACAACAAACAAAAGATGTTCCCGGAATTTCTCTCTCTCTCTCTCTCTCTCTCTCTCTCTCTCTCTCTCTCCGAGGGGGTCTTGTCTTCTGCCGTCTTGAGAATGTTGGTCGCTGGATTCTTTCTTGGTGTGTTTTATTTTAACTTTAATTTTTTTTTTCTGTATAGGGGCGTTGGGAACGTTCATAGTCTCAATGCGGTTTTTTTTTCTATTTATTATATTTATTTTTAGTTCTCTTGTAACGGTTATTCTTTGAAGCGCTGAGTGGCCTTAGATGACTTAGAACAAGATTCCCGTACATTATTATTGCAGTTTTAGAAGTGTATGTAATGCGGTAGTTTTATAATTGTTACATCGGCCCCAATGCATTAAACTTAATGTTGTACAGTTTAGAAGAAATAACACGCTAAGCGGTTGGTTGGATTATATATTATATATATATATTATTTATATAATATATATATATATATATATATATATATATATATATATATATATATATATATATATATATATATAGGATATATATAATTAATTATGAAACTTAAGCGGAATGAAAATTTTAGTCTTTATAAAGCCACTGAACGGAACAATTGGGGAATTTCGGTTTTGATTTGATACAGGTTTACTGCCACCCAGTAACACGCTCTCATATATATATATATATATATATATATATATATATATATATATATATATTAGATATATATTATAACTTCCGGCATCACGTGACGATCACCTATCCAATTACTGACCAGACCATGGATTAACACCACTGTTGTTTAACTTCCTTGATCAGTCGGAGAACGTCGTAGCAACGTCGGGGTGAATGAATAAATACATAGATATACACGATTTATACATGCTTATATGTGTGTGTCTGTGTGTTTTAGCATTACTTTCTTTGAACTAAGAATAATTTGTTGTTCATATCATAATGCTCTTTCACACGATATACACTGTAGAGTCCTGTTCCATTTGACTCTGTCGAGGTATTGAATATTGAGGAATTTCTGCTGCATTTTATCCCTTATTTTATGCACTCAAGATTTTCGTCCTTTTGGTGACTTGAAGCACAAAAATGTGGATTTTAATGAAACTGTTGTTTTACTTATTTTAACGGAATATGATTGCTATAGGATGGGGCCTTGTTAACCTAACCACTCATTCTGCTTTCAGAATGAATTATTATTAACCATCTGTAACATTTTTATTTCTTTGAAAAATACTATAAATGATTATATATATATATATATAAATATAATATATATATTTATTAATATTATAATTAGTTAACATTCGTATATAAAAATACTATATATATAATATATGATTTATATATATATATATATATATATATATATATATATATATAATATAGTATACATGTAATAATATATATATATATATATATATATATATATATATATATAAATATATATATATATATAGAGGAGAGAGAGAGAGAGCGCTAAAATTGGCGTATGTGCGTAAAACTTCTATAAAAGAAACGAGAAATTTGAGAAAACCAAAGTTGTATATATAAATACACACACACAATTATGTATGTGTATGTTCAGTACAAACTCTCCTCTTGACTGGATGTAGAGAAACACGGTCATGAGAGAGGAGAGAGCGACAGATATGGCTTGAACAGAGCGTCAGTCAGTCAGCGGCGGTCACACCAACAACTTTCATTGTGTCTAATTGGTCCACGAGACCTTGAGGAGCGTAACTGGAGAGAAATCCACCTTATTCTCTCTCTCTCTCTCTCTCTCTCTCTCTCTCTCTCTTCTCTCTCTCTCAAGCCGACCACGCTTCCATCCAGGACAGTCGACAGGGCTTGGGAGGAGAACGTTTCGATAAAAGTAGCCTAAGGAGAAGTGACTTACCTTGTGGCGATGTCGCAGAAGTAGTTACATTGATATATGAATGTAACTAATAATTTTTTTTTCATTTGCTTGATTTTCGTACTGACAAGGTGTAGCTGAATTATTGTAATTATTATGTGGCTTGTGTATTGTAAGGCTTTCGTGTGATTGTGTGGCAGCGAATGATGGTGGTAACAGTAGAAGACTTCATCATCAAAACATTAAATTTCTGTCTCATATTTAATCTCGTATTTCTTATTTTCCTTTTATTTTATTTTATTATTTTTAGCGCCTCCATAAGTATTCTGAGACTTGCGTTAAGATTTTTGAATGACTGTTGACTCATCAGTATTTGTTTGTGGCCCGTATTTTTTTTTCTCAAGTACTGTTAGAGTATGTCATTTTTGTTGAATGATACTGGCTTTTCTTTTACCGCCCACGACTGAGAACGGTCAGGCCGGGCTGTAGGCCTTTCATTTTGTGGAGGACACGGGTTACAATGCGAAACGTGTTTGCGCCAATCTGCTTTTGAATTTAAAACCCGGTAACGGTCTCTTGATTTTTGGGTGGGGTCACTGAGCTCCTTCCTCTCAGCTGAAGTTTGCCCAAGACATTGTTTTATGAAGAGACACGGGTATTATTATTATTATTATTATTATTTTATTATTATTATTATTATTATTATTATTATTATTAATACAGAAATGCATCTCATTTACGAGAGTACTTGAGGGAAAATGAAATAATATTTTACTCGTATAAATGCTGAAACGCCAACACGAGTGCAGAAATATTTATGCTTTGTATGACGTCAGAAATCCAAAATACAAAGTCAAGATCTGTTTGGAAACGTCTTGGAGTGGCGATCAGGATGATATACTTTTTATAACGATTTGCATCCTTGTGCTTCCCTAGATCCCAAGGTTAGAATATTAATAATAGTAATCCTATATAGAGTGTAATGTGTATTTATATATTTTTTCCTGTGAGTAGCCTCAGTTTTTGCAGAAAATCGGAGAATAGAAAGCAGGGCAACACTGTATCCTTGATAGTTAAGAGTACAGTGCAGATACTAAGTTTCGGGAATATCGTGGTCATCTTGTGTGTGACAGGTGCGCGGATAATATTAATAGTTGTGCTGATATGAAAAAGCGAAAACCTCAATGCGATTTCCGTACACTTTTTCGAAATTGGGGAAGTGTCTTCGTTCTGTACGTCCAGATATCCGTGTGAATATTAAACTTCGCCTGAAGCATGTATCAGCAAAAGTGAGGCGAAGATTTGCGTTTCCTGATTATATATAGTAATAGTATATAATGGCAAATGTGTGAAGTGTAGGTGGTCTTTGTGGTTATTTTCTTGAATGTGTAGAGCATCGGCTTTCTTGCATTGCAGCACAGTCGAGAGTATGTGTGCTTAGAAATGTTCGTTGCTCTTCTGTTTTATCTTGCCGTCATAATTTGTCCAATTATTCGATAAAAGGTTCCAAGGGATATAAGGTAAGGCAGAGGATGGATGGGATCAGCTTTTTCGAAATCGGTTCCTTATTTTATCCTCTTGGTGGCTTCAACTTTTCATGAATTTGCTGAATAATTAATTTCTTTTCGTGCGTCCCATTGTTTGGCAGAGAGGGGAGAGAGAGAACGAACGATCAAAAGACCGTATTTTTATACCTGTCTGCATGTTCTTGTTCAAGTTTGCTGAGGCAATACTGTTCTTTGTAGGGGCCCGTGTATGGTAGATACAAGTTGTTAAAAATCCATTGGTCACATTCACCCGAGCTGTCGTGTTTATATATAATTCCGTAAATGTAAGTTTGTTGGGAGATTCAGTAATATGATTTGTTATGGCATATGGACAGAACTAAAGGGGTTTGAAATATACTACCTATCCCTAACATTTAAATGGATTTGTTATTAACCGTTGTGATGTGGTTAAGATGCTAATAGAAATAAAAGGCGATGATCTTTACACCATGTACACGGCGTAGCTTCTTCATGATTCTAACGATAAACTACTAATACTAATGCTGTGAAAAAGGTTAATGAAGAACAGCAGCCACTTGTGCCGCGGCTCTGCTTCCATGCCTGTGTGTGTAGCGTTCACTGTCTAATACATCGCGGTAATCAACTTGAGCAAATAGGCAGCCACTCATAGATATTACAGGACTTTCATCTCGACACGATTAGGGAATTCATTTCTACCATCCAAGTACCTGATACCAAAAGCGCCTAGAGAAAGAGAACAAGAAGAAAATAGGAGTTTCCAGATATTTAAACGGAAAGTACGTAGAAGGATAAGAGAATGACTCTCGAGTTCACAAACCCCACTGACTTTCTGGGGAAGACTCAAGACTGAGAGGGGAGCGGGGAGGGAGGGGCCCAGTGCCGGTAGAGAAGCGCCAGAAGAGCAGCCCGGCTGCCCAGAAAAAATATTTACAGTTAGAGTCGGTTATTAATCAAGATTTTTATTGTTTAAAGAATCTATTCAGTTCCGAAAGGTGTGTTTGAAACAAATGGCAAGAGCGTTACTTTTTGAGCTATGGGGTCAACGCAACTCCAACCTGCTTATTCCAACACGTAATATGCGCCTCTTACAGAAACAGATCACAGAATGTACACCCACGTCGCTGTTGACCCTGAAAATGAATAGCCGTTCAGGTGGCTTTCGGGGAAGAAAACCGACGTTGTGATGGTTAACTATTCAAAATGGGTTCGTGCTTGTTTGAATAAATAGTTCTTGTTTTCAAGATGATGAACACGAAAGGCTGTTGAGGCGAACGTGCATCTTCGTCGCCTTCGGCCGCTGTTGATATGACGTGAGGAGCGTACTACACTACTGACTGCATACACTTCTGGGCGTGTTCCTTAAGTGCGCATGTGCGACAAATACGCGGTATATCGGAGACATGACTATCTGTGATATATTCAGATGTTTTGGAAGTACGACTTGTATTAGCATGACGTATTTTAAAAACGCCATATCGGCACTCCTGTCCTGATAAAACCTACTATAATTAACCTCGACTGATGCATGTGGAGAATTTGGCGCTCCATGCTTTTCGTTTTGAGTTTCTTGCATTTTGCTATCTTAGGAATTGTAAATAAGACATAGTAATGCACAATGATACTGAAATATGTTTTCATTTTGTTCGAGGGAAAAGTACAGCGGAGCAACGTTAATAAAATGTATTATTTTCCCGCTTCATATTTTCATATTTAATAATAGACTAGTATCCAACGTTGAATATGTTATTATTATTATCATTATTATTATTATTTGTTCTATCACAGTCCTCCAATTCGACTGGGTGGTATTTATAGTGTGGGGTTCCGGGTTGCATCCCGCCTCCTTAGGAGTCCATCACTCTTCTTACTATGTGTGCCGTTTCTAGGATCACACACTTCTGCCTGAGTCCCTGGAGCATTTTCAGCTCTAGTTTTTTCTAGATTCCTTTTCAGGGATCTTGGGATCGTGCCTAGTGCTCCTATGATTATGGGTACGATTTCCACTGGCATATCCCCATATCCTTCTTATTTCTATTTTCAGATCTTGATACTTATCCATTTTTTTCCCTCTCTTTCTCTTCAACTCTGGTGTCCCATGGTATTGCGACATCAATGAGTGATACTTTCTTCTTGACTTGTCAATCAACGTCACGTCTGGTCTGTTTGCACGTATCACCCTATCCGTTCTGATACCATAGTCCCAGAGGATCTTTTATTATTATTATTATTATTATTATTATTATTATTATTATTATTATTGAGCCTCTAATTTTTTGTAGCAGTTCGAAAGACGTGAACTTGAATATCTATAAGTTCCCTAAAATAGAATTCCTATTTGTGAATATCAAAACATAGGAGAAGAAATGAACGCAGTCAATTTTAAGTAGATATAAATACGCCAATTGATAACAAACACCAGAAAATGAAACAAAGTATCTGAGAGCAAATACTGACTGAAACTAAGTATATGTAAATAACACATTTAATATATGAATGCCTTAATGAATAACAACAAATACGAGTGTTCTTGATCACACCGTTATGCAGGGAGCAGCGAAATGTAACATCTTCGACGACCCCATCAGCCATCAATAGCGGTACAATCAAAATGTCAGTTTTTTTAAGCCTGATGAATCTCACGACGCAAGAGTAAATTGAGTTGCACTCATTCAGTGCCAAACCGGCCGCTCAAATATGATATGAGTGCGTCCTTGAATTTGAGAGGGTTACTCCAGTCATGTCTTTTATTCATAACAGGTTGACTGACACCAGTGAAATAAGCCAGAGGTTTCCGATCGTTTCAGCCGAAGTCGTGAAAACGAAAATATTTCTCTCGTCTCGTGGAAGGTTAGTTTTCTTCTCATCTGTTCAAATCGGATGTCGCCATTCGTGGCCTCCTGTGGAAGTTTGAGCTCTGTTGATCTCCTCCCGAGGCGCACCACCCTCTCCGCTTCTTGTCCCGTCATTGCGTCAGTGGTTACTTGCGCTCCATTTCTGGATGATGATTCATAAGCTTATAGACTGCAAGTTAAACAGAAAAAAAAACCACTAGTCAAGACTTTTGAAATGATTTGTAACTTTGTACTAAATACAAGTATAAGAGATGTTGATACTTAATATGTTCCTCGGCCTAGAAAGGGAAAAATTCTCCTGGGCGATGGTCCTGCTTTCTATTAAATCGGCAATTGCTAAAAAATCTGAATCCTTCGAACTCAAATTTTTCGTAGGGCGATAGTGTCGTCAGTGCACCTCAAGCGGTGCCCTGTAGGCATTACTTACGGTTATTTGCAGCTTTCCTTCGGCCCCTAGCTGCAACTCCTTTCGTTTCTTTTACTGTGCATCTTTATATTCTCTTTCTTCCTTCTTCATTTCCACCCTCTCCTAACAATTGATTCTTGGTGCAACTGGGAGGTTTTCTTCCTGTTACACGTTTCAGCGCTGAATGACCTCATAGATCCCAGTGCTTGGCCTTTGGGCTAAACTCTACACCCGATTCAATTCAATTCGAACGCTAATTGCGGTAGGAATTACCGCAGGACTCTGTCGGAGGTTATGAGGCCTCATTAAAATGGACCTTTAGGTACTCTTTGATTTAATCCACTCCAATCTCTAGTTACCTGTAGCCGATATTATTGAAAATTCTTGATTTGTTTACTTGATAAGTCTCTCTCCAACTGTATTTCTTTCGTTCCTTGACAATGTCTTAGTAAAGACGAAAGCGCTGGGATTTCTGCCTATCATTTTCCTGTGGTATCGTTCTTATAACTTAATATATATATATATATATATATAATATAGTATAATATATAATAAAATATTTATATATATACACATTATATATATATATTAAAAGTATATATATATATATATATATATACATACACACACATATATATATACACTATGGATAAGTAGAGAGATATCTGTTTCTGTATGAGCTATGTTCGCTCGCCAAAACTAGTTAAATCATATAATACTGAAGCAGCAAGACGGGATCTTTTAATTGTCGCAGCATATCTGAACGTCAGATTGAAAAGGGTTGCCGGTCATTTGTCTTTGTAATTTCATTTCAGTAGTGGTTGTCTTTCCCTGGTACTGATGCTGCAGTTATTTATCATTTCATTTCTTTTCCATACTACGGAATTTACAACAAATCTTAGGAATCGGGGATGGGCGGCAGTTGGCCACTGTATATCTGTGAGGAGACAGCTGTGAGTCAGTTGTTTGTTCATTTTTTCATTCATTCCTTCTCTAGTCGAACTTCTTGTTTTTGTCTGAGCGAGATAAATTGGTATGTTGCCATTTCAGAGTCTGTATTCGTTGAGTTACTTTAAAACCTCGTATGTAGTACCCTCTGCGCTTGGGTTTGAAAATTGTATTTAATGGACTTTCATTGCATGATTATGTCAGCCGTCTATTTTTCTTTATATAACTCATCGTCATCTTTTCTCTGCCTTGAAAGGTGGCTTCATTTAAATCCTTCTTTTGCTATAAATTGTTGATATTCTTCTATTTCTTTGCTCACATCTTTTCTTCAGCACAACCTTCACCTCTAGATGACGCAGTTGTTGAGCTCTTCGTCTTCAAACGCGATGAGAATACGTTTTACGCCTTTTGTCCTGGTGCAAAGATAGGCCTATCCTCTCGGCCCTGTCCGATCTTTTACCCAAGTCAACAGAACCTTCGTACCATATTCTTCTTAGTCTTCTCCTCGTGCGAGGGTACGTTCCTCGCCGGAGCCAAGTGCCGTCGAAGAATTCAAGGTGAAGATGTCGCTCTCTATTGTATATTGTTTCCTTTTTCGTTTGGTTTCTTGATAGCGATTTTTCATCGTATGGTTTTCAGTAGTTCTTTTACGAGTTATGGGATCGCGCACTTCTTGTCCTGCACATGTCATTTGTCGTAAGTTTTCCGCTTTAGACGAAGTCAGTCATGAAATGATGACTCTTCGTGGTAATGATTGATCAATGTCATGAAAACTCTGGACGATTACGGTACACTGCCATTCGTCCAGATGTTTACGAGATTGATTTTCCCTAGACTAGGACTAGGCTACTACCGACGGCGTGGAGGCCTTCTGTTTATTTGTGGGCGTTTCCGGGTCCGGAAGAGCGCAAGTCTTCGGGAAACACTGGATGGGACTCCCGTCTGTTTGTTTGTTTGTGCAAATTTCTTACCTTCGCGCTGCCTGTGAAGCTTAGGTTTATTAAGGAAATAAATAATGTCGGTTTTTGAATTGCAAATACTTCATAAAAAGAGAGTTCAAAATATGACTGTGTGTACGTGTGTCTGCACGCAAGCAAAATCCTTATGGAACGTGATTGGACGATTGAAGGCTCCGCGGATGAAACACAACAAAACATAATATGAAAGTTTATGAGGAGTATTTCCTCCACCGTCATTGTGGAGGCGAGTCAGATCGAAAATTCCCTGTGATAATGATAACCGTCACATGATGATGATAATGATGATGCCAGTCCGAAGCATTTGTGCAAATCACATTTTTAAAGAGTTATGGCGGAAGTTGAATGATCGTTAGCAGTCGTTTGTCGTAGTTTAGCAATTAATTTGCCAAGCATGTGAAATGATGTATGTATTTGCATACGGTTCATATACCCCAACTCTCTCTCTCTCTCTCTCTCTCTCTCTCTCTCTCTCTCTCTCTCTCTCTCTGTGGTTGTAGGGGGGTGGGGAAAGTGCTGGCTTATCGGGCCAGCCGAATTATCCGAACTTCATGTAATGCCTTTGGCTCAGGAGCGGAAATGGAATGATAAGCGAATTCTCTCTCTCTCTCTCTCTCTCTCTCTCTCTCTCTCTCTCTCTCATCCATACGTAGGTAATATGTGATAGTTGTCACTGATTTTATTTGAAGCATGACATTTCTTTGCTTTCAAATGGTGAGCCACAATTACCTCCTCAACACGGTTTCACTTTCCTAGGGAATAACTTGAACCCAGGGGGAATTATCTATGGTAGTAAGCGTAGCTGTCTTGGCCAGGATTCGAACGTACGCTCTTTGGGCTGATGATACAATGGTGACAGAGAAGTTACTGGCCGCAGCCATCTGTTTGAATTGTGATTGGGGGGGGGGGGGGCACCTATTAAATTATGCTTCGCTGTATGTTGTTCTCATAGTAACGTTATTCCATAAGATTTTGAAAGTATACTTTTAATATAATATTTGACAATCTTGTGGTCCTGTTCATAGCTCCAGTATTGAAACATTCCCACATTTGGTTATTTTTGTGTGTCAAGTTTAGCATACCGGAATTTTTGGTGCATTTTAATTATAAAAAAGTATAAAATGTTCTTGTAGTTGGATTTCTGCATCTTAGATAGTTTCTCTCAGCACATTTTAAAAGTTAACCGGGTTCAGGGATGAAGGTCAGTTATTATAATCCACAGATGTCCAAATAAATATATATTACACATACACGTATATAATATATATATAAATATATATATATTATATATAATATATATTATATATATATATATAGGGAAGGAGAGAGGAGAGAGATCGAGAGAGCAGGGAGAGAGAGAGAGAGAGAAGAGAGAGCAGAAGAGAGAGAGCCTATATGTGTGTGTATGTATGTATTCTATAGTACGACTGCTCTGATCAGTGGGATCAAGTGTCATCCATCGGAGTCGTCCTCAAACATTAGGTCCCCTTCCGACCATCCATGCGAGAGGCCCAGGGGCTAATCCGAGCGGGATGAGCAACACCTAAGCCATGTAGACTCTCATGACTTTTTATATTTATAAAATTTAAGCCACAGTATCTTATATCGAATCACTGTCTATAACTTAGCCATTGCAATTGATAAGTATTTCTGCGCCGGCCAAAATTCACAGCGAGGGCTTTGGATTGGGAAGCAGAACTGCTCAATCATAATGATTCCTCTGAGGATAATTTATCGACAAGCTGTGCTGAACTTATTATACGTTATATGTGGCTTCATATATATATATATATATATATATATATATATATATATATATATATTATATATATATATATATATATATATAATCTTCTGGTCACTTTTCACCAAATGCTTATTTTATTGTAATAGCCACAATGCCCTCTTAACTTCTCGAATTCTTAGCGCCTTTTTGCATATGCTTGTCACTTCAAAGCTTCCAAATCCAAGTGCAAGATATGTTAAGAAATGAGGACGTCCGGTAGTGGGAAACGAACCCGTGTTACGATAATCAAGACAAGGTTCGTTTCCTACTACCGGACATCATCATTTTTTCTTATTTCTTGCACTCAGATCTTAAAGACTTTGTAGTGACAAGCGTATCCAAAACACAGCGAAGAATTCGAGAAGTTAAGATGGAATTGTAGCTATTGCAGTTACACACACACACACATATATATATATGTATGTATGTATGTATATATGTATGTATATTGAAATCCATTATGGCATCCGAACTGTGTGCCCGTCCAGTGATCATCCACCGCGTTGATATTGACAGTGTACGGTTGCAATCTGTTTGGGAAATTTAACCGAGCACGGTACATTGATTGTGTATGTGCCAGCTGATTGGTTGGCCTTGTATTCTAAACGCCCACATGCGGTTAGTGGATGAGAGAGAAAGAGCCGGTTCCTGTCAGTGAAAAATATTGACATTTTTTCGATGACTGTTTGTTACAGTTGGTCTTCGTTGTTAATAACACCGGTAGACTTTGGCCGAAGTGATTCATTTCTAGTACGTTATTATCCCTGTCAGTCAACTGAGCCACTTCGGACATTTTTCCTTCTCTAATTCATGACGGCTATCGCCCCAAATATCTGGTACTAGAAGAGTCCTGCCCAATTTTACGATCTTTATTTCTCAGTGGAAGAAGGAACTTTTCAGTAACTTATCGTGTTTTCTTTACAACACCCCTTGTTGTAATAAAACTTATTTGCATATATAAATATATATATATAATATTATATATATATATATATATACTATATATATATATATATACACACACATACATACATACATACATACATACATCAATACATACATACATACATACATACATATATATATATACAAATATAATATTTATGTATATATAAATATATATACAAATATTATTTATGTATGTATATATATATATGTATATTATACATATGTATATATATATACATACATACATACAACTTCTTCCTCATAACGCGGCTGGTAACAGGCTGTTGGTGGCAGGCCTTTCGATTGAGGTTCATATGCCCATTTCTTTTTACCTCCGGTTACAACCACTACAAATATCTCATTACCTGGTACATAATCCAATGCTTAAATGAAGTAGAAGGAGGTGAAGTGCCCCATCTTCCCCTCCTTGCCCTGGAATGAATATATATATATATATATATATATATATATATATATATATATATAATATCTATTTATACATATATCACACACTCGAACCAAGTCGGAAAAATAATTAGATGGTATGGGCATATGATACATTACTGATAGCGGATAGTAAGAAGAAACTGCGCAAACTAGTGAGCAGTGTAACTATGGTAAATGTGAAATGTAGACAGTGACTGCAAATGAAAGAAATGATGGGCACTTCAAAGGAATTGTTTGTATGGCATGTCGCATAAGAAGATTAAGAGTAAGAAACGTAGAGATAAACAGAAAAAAATGGTCAGCTAAAGAGTTGATAGAAAAGCTCCCAGTGTTCTGAATTGTTTTGGACGTGAAAAATTGGGGATTGATAATTTTTGAAGAGAGGCAATTCTGACGTGTCGGTAGGGAGAACGATGATATGAAGACTTAGAAAGTGGTGGACTGATAATAAAGTGTAAAAAGTATTGGCAAAGTAGGACCTTAATGTCACGGAAGCAGGTGAGAGAGTGCGTGAGCACATTCAAGAGAGAGCTGGGTGGTGCAGTGCGTGGAAGGGTTTGGTTCGCTGATTTCAAGTTTGTCTTTAGGTGTGTCAACGGCCTAATGTCGTGGAGGATTCCTGTGATAGTAACCATTGCGTATTTTGGAATCTCCTTGTGATATAGATATAATAAATAGATATATATATATATATTAATATATATATATATATATATATATATATGAATAACTTGATCACGGAATAAATAAAACGTGATGCTGTGTATAAATAAAGGTAATGCCACGGAGGAAAATGAAAAAGCGAGAACTGCAGTTCTCGTTTTTCCATTTTCCTCCGTGTCTTTACCTATATATATATATAGATATATTATATATATATATATATATATATATATATATATATATATATATTGTTAAAATTAATAACTGTTATATACCACAGGGTTACATTTCGGGTGGTTTCTCTACCTGTTTTTTTAAGCAATAATGTTTTTTTTTTTTTCTTTTGAAGATTCCTCTATTTAATAAGTTTGTAAAATCCCGAAAAGGAAAGGAATCGGTGCTCTTTAGGTTCCGGATGAGTCCAGGATAAGGATCTTCTCTCGGTTTCCATGACCCCCGTGATCATTTAAAGCTTCTATTTTTTCTTTGACCATCTGGCTTTTGAAACAATGTGGAGCATCCCAGCATACATTGTGGTTAGAAATTCTAATGTGATTAAAATGACAATGTATTTTGCGTCGACATAACATCGTTTAGTTTTTATTTGTCCCTGGAACAGTCTTTTCCCCCTGAAACCCACGCAAGATTTATCATTCCTTTTAAAATATCACACGCACGCGTGTGCGCGTATGAATATATAAATATTATATATATATATATAATATTATATAATATATAAATAAGTGTGTGTTTTGATGTTTCAAAAGCAAGCGTTAAGTATTTTTATGGGTAACGGAAATAATTATATATAGGCATTATTTTCATTATCAAATTATTGTCAGAATTTCTCAGTATCTCATTCATGTATACAGCTTCAGCAGCTTCAATAAGTGTATGAAGGCATCTAAATGAATGGCGCACATTGCAACGAACTGCTCCTACCTAGACGCGTTTGTTGTCTGGAAATCGACCGTACCCTCTAGTAATGCATTGTCAGGTCTCAAGTTCTTGGTTATTCGGGTGTTTCTACTTGTCATTCCCAGGAAAGTTGTGAGCATTCGTTGGTTATAATATATATATATATATATATATATATATATATATATATATATATATATATTATATATATATATATATTAGCTAGAGGCGGGAAATGTAAATCGAAAAGGAACTTAACTGTGCGTGTGTTGTCCAGGGAGGCTGACATGTTTTGCTAATAACATTTCAATCTTCCTGGAAATAATACGTTTCCGTATATTCTCATCGTTTTAGCGTACTTTTTTCACCTGTAGTACATTGCTATTGGTGCTTTTATTATTTACCAGCGAACGCTCTCCCTCAGAGGCAGCTCAGAGAAAACAGTCGAAAATCGAGTTGCGTAAGATTCGTTTAATATTTTTATAATAGGCTATGCTTTGTTCTGAAATATTAGCTATCTAAAATAAGTGTGTTTTAAGCGATAACGGAAAATGGAGCAACGGCGTTCCATTATGATTAAGGATAGTTTAATCAATTAGGGTCTATTCCATTATCTCATTTGGCTGACGGGATGAATTAGATTGTACCGGACTGGCATGTAGTAATAGTCGTAGTAGTAGAGAGCGAGTTGTAGGACTATCAGCTTGAATACAAGAGACGCATTGACGACTACTCAGAAGTAACTCACAACACGCACACACATACAAGTGTGTGTGAATTATGAAAATAAGTACAGATACGTTGTGAATAGCTTTATTTCATATACCACAGAGTCGTCATAGAATATACGTAAAGGTAGAAATGTCTAATTTTAAAGATTATTTGTCTGCGTTCAAGTCCTGGTTGTACGCGTGCATTCTTAAAGATTTTTTTTTCAGATTGATTAGAAGAAATATAAGGGAGGCAGCGTATACAGTAACAGAAATAAAGAAATTATACAAATAATTGTGATAAGTCTCGTCGGATCCCAAAGAATGTACTTAGGTTAATTATGAAATCTGAAGTGGGATTTCGAGGAGCATGTAAAATCTGATGAGTTTCAGCGCTAAAACGTACTACAACCGAAGCAGATGTCTTACTCGACGAAATTGTGAGGTTGGCGGTGTCGGTATAGCGGTTGAGGCGCACTCCCATCCAACACCATTTCTCTGTCATCTCGGTCCAAGTTAGTAACAGTGTCCTGCGCATGCGCCGTGACGTCATCACACAGTCATTATTGCCCGCCCAATCAGGCACGGCCACGCACGTACGTACGTACGCACAAACCATCCCCGAGGCGCCCAGCCCTTTCACCGCTGTTTAAATATTTCTAGCTGGGTTGGTCTAAGTTACGTTTACTCATTTGATATATATCTACAGATTTATATATATTGTTTTTAGTGAGAGTCGACTGGTCGAATGAAATTATAAAATTTACATTTTTCTTCTAGGTCATTAAAACTGGAGTGACAATAACGCTTGTGTCGTGAAATTATTGAAGTTTTTCGAAAGTTTTCGTCGTAGATTCTCATGATCAAATTACATTGATCATTACTCCGTGGTGGAAAGTTAGGGGGAGTTGGGGATGGAGGTTGTTGGGGTTGGATTACCCTGATTGGGAGACTTATGGGGAACTAGGAAGCTGCTTATTAGCCCCTCCCCCCCTCGTATTTTTTCTTATTTCGTCTTCCGTATTTTTAGTAGCAAAAATGTTTGACTGCAGTTATTAATTTGGTGGAATTCTGCCTATTTTTACTTTAAAGTTGGAGTGGGCCATTTTGTTTTGCATTCACTCTCACTGGCTAAGAATTTATTTCCATCTTTCTTTGAATGCATCGAATTGTATCAGCTTATTTTATCTACCTTTACTATGGCAATCGCGTTTCCTCGCTATTTGGTATAACGAGTGACACGATCTGCTTCTGTGAGTGACCATGAATCCACATGATGTCAAATGTTGACATTCTTGTTATGGTTGAAAAGTAACAGGAAAAATAGTCCCTGCTTAGATTTAGCAATGAGACGTGCACAGAATCTGAATCAAATGGGTTGACTTTCCTAACTCAGATCTTTGGACTGCACCGCAAACTTGGCTTTTCTAGACATGACGCACAACTTAGACATTGCAAGTGATGCTGGATAGTCGTCGCGCATGGTCATAATGTTTGTGAAATTACTAGTTAACAGATGCAGCCTTCCCGAGCTAGTTGCTATACCACACTCGTCGAATTCAGTGCTTTTTAGGCGCATACTACAGGGGTTTTAATGAATATTGAAGGCACCTATGGATAATAAGATGTCTCGTCCTTTTTTTATTTTCCTTTTCGTATACAATAACAAAAGAAGGGAGACAGTCGTAAAATACCCTTTTAGGCTTCGCCAGCTGTGGTGATTTTGCTAGGAGTTTCTATATATATATTCTGGGTTACCGAGAGATGTAGTAGAGCCGGGGAAACAATTGCGGTGTCAGTAAATGTAATGATAGATGAAGTACTGCAACTGTATTACACCAAGAATGATACGGATAAGATAGAGTGCTGCAGGATAAACTGCGATAGTGAATACATTTGGTCCTGAGAGAATTAAGAGGGAATGTTTGTGGGAGAGTCAGAATTTGCATGGCTGTGGAAAGATGATGATTTAACGTGTTAGGGAGGTGATTCAATGCAAAGGTAGGGTTCGATTGTTGGCATATGTGCATGTATATGGAGTGTGCGTTAATTGTACGGATTTTCTGCATTTGCATAGCTTAGGAAGTTACTTAGATATTGAAACAGTTTCAAAATTTTGCCGTTTGTGTTAACAGACGACTAATAAATTCAGTTTATCTAGTTTTGTTATGCTGCTCATCAGCTTGTATATAAAAATGACAACTTTGTTATGGCTTTGAATTATGAAGGGTTCACACAGTTGCATTTCGTGTTCATTTATAATAAAACTTCATAATTTGAGGAATATATGCAAATGGTTATGCAGGTGAGCAACTGAAGGGGATAAGTATGCTTTGGTAACAAGGAATCATGCACAGGCTGCAAGAGGTTGACGGGGAAAGCAATCTAAAGAAAATGGCGAAAAAATAGAGCAAAATTCAAAATGGGATGAATCGGAGAAAGTACCTTAAGGAGGATAAGAAGTGTATGTATATATATACATTCTGTGAGAAAGGACATTAGCAACAGGGTATCAGAATCAAAGATGCAACCAGAAAAGAATTCAGTGCTGAGTCGTTAGATGAGTATTCTGAAGCGTTATTGAGTGTGGAGGATAGAAGAGTGACAGAAATTGAAGGTGCACTAGGGGAAGCGGTTTCAGAGCAAATTCTAAAATAATCATGGAGGTGGAGTAACAAGGATAGTTAAGAGGTTGAAGAATAAAATGAAGGGTCCAGGAGGAATTGATGGGATTACAAACAAGATGCTGCAGTATGATGGTGCAAGTATGACGGAGTGACTAACCAGGGTTCGGAAAGTCTGTCTGGATGATGGATAGGTTTCGGAGGAATGTATCAGGATAGTAATTATTCTTTTGTATTCAGGTAAAGTTTATTGTGGTGTCCGAGAATTGCAGGATCACACTGTGCTTAGTATAGTATGAAAGTTTGTTATGATTTTGACTGGGGATGCAAGATGTATGACAAGACTTGATAGAGAAATGTTTGTTATTGTTATAAATTAGTATAACAAAACTAAAACAGCAGAAAACTTGATTCCCATAGAGCTCAGTTGTAGGATGTGCTCTTACGAAAGATTGCAAGATTTGAAAATTGGAACAAGGCATACTAGTCCAAAAAGTCAGACAGCTAAGTAAGAGGAGACTGAAGGAAAGGAGGACCAAGTTGGGTGTAAATGTTAACAAGAGTAGCGTTATGATGGCAGATGAAAACCAGAAAGATGGAACAATGAATGTTGATATGGATGGTAAAATAATGAAAGCAGTATATTATTATACTAGGTGTTTGTTTGGGAGTTCTGTAACACATGGTGGTATGTAATGAGAATATTTGAGGCACAGATTACACAAAACAAGAACAGTTGCAGGCTATGTGCAATTTTGTTTAAGCAAAAATAGAGTCAGCTCTTTTATAGAAAAGAAGTGTGTATGTTGCATGCATTTGAGGCCAAAGAAACATTACAAAGAATCTGCCTTGAAATGAATTCTTTATGTTGTAATATGAATGATTAAAATAGTATGGCATGTTGAGATTGGCAGTAGCAGTAAAATGGGTAGTTGGTTGGTGAAAAGATGGATTAGGATGTTCTGAAGATGGTTGATCATGCCTGGAGAATGGAAGGCAATTGTTTGGTAGAAAGATTGCTCTGTAAAAATGTTTGGGGGAAGTGGGAGATCAAGAATGCTGGATAAATGGATGGGAGAGGTATTTGAACAGAGGGGTCTAATGCCAAGGAAGTGAGAGATTGTGTGCAAAACAGAAAGAGAGGGATGGTGCAGTGTTTGTGGGTGGATTTGACACACTGTGGATGTTTTCTGCACAAGGGTTCATAGATTTCATTATGCTGCTTTGAAATTATTATCAGTTAAGCTTATTGATTAATATTGAATTTTATGTTTACACACACACACACACACACACACACACACACACACACATATATATATATATATATATATATATATATGTAATTTGTAATCAAATTGTGTTGAGTTTTTCAAATTCATTATGAATCATTTCATGTGTGTGATATCTTTTGTATGCTGTATAGTATACTGAAAAATGGTGTGCCATATTAGATATATTTCCAAAGCATTTCATTATTAGTAAAGTGCTAACTGCTACATTCTCTTACAGCTTTTCCAGAAGATTAGGCCTATGCAAAATATCAAGAACTTAGAACCTCAACATCCGAACATATTTTCTGAACTCAGAAGACGTTTCCAGGATCATTTTTTGAGAATCCTTATGTCATCATGTTTCTCATGGTTAGTTTAAATTTATTTTATCACTTTCCTTGGTTTTGTATGGTTTTTAAGTCTACTGATTGTTCCTTATTTAATTCAGTACTGTATTTTTGTTTACGCTGTTTATTACATTAATATTCCTGTTTAGTATTTGCATCTTTTTTTATATTTTATTTGACAGATGTCCAGTTTGCTAAGTTTGCAACTGTTATTATACCTGTTTGTCAGTTTACACTCAATCCTTTAAGCCTGATCAAACAAAATTCCTTATATTGTCATTTAGTGTCAGATTATTGTTAAAAAGGTGAATGTTATTTCTTGAATATGTAGATGTGGATGATACCAATTTATCGGTTCTCAGTATAATTATACAATTACAGTACCTGTGATTTCTGAATGAATGGAAATGGAGAATAACCAATATGTAGAATAAATAGTGGAGATCAAATAGATATTGAAAGTCAACAATACCTGTGTAGCAGTTAGTTTCAGTTACCAGATAGTATCAAGGCTGTGAAATTGTACAGTGAAAGACTAGTTGACAAATTTTGCTTCTTGTCAAATGAAAAATCACTGTGCATAATTTGGATTAATCTTATTAGATATACTGTATTTGCCCAGTTTTGTTTTGTGTGATGAAATTTATTTTTTAATTTAGATTTATTAGGAGAAGAGTTTACTTCAATGCACTATTAATATACAGAATTAGCTTTGGGTGTCCACTATTCTGCAAAAGTATGGGGTTCTTAAAATTGTGATAGTTTAGTGTTAAGGATATCACAATTGTCATGTTCACAGCTTTGTAAAGAAATGAGCCATGATAAGTTTTCTAAATATATATTTCCTATTTTCTGATAATGGGGCTTGAAATCTTGAGGTATGGGTGTTATTTTGAGATGAACATCATTCACCAGCATACATTGTAGTTATTACTGATCAAGTATTTTAACCAGATCCCTAGTAAGTGTTTGAGGAATACAAGCATTTAATGTAATCCTTGTGCTTCATTATGATAGAAAGTAAGTAGTTATTAAGTTTTCTTCTCTCATTTACAGTCATGTTTAGCTTGCAATGGATGATGATGGCCAGAAACAGAGACTGCTTGACGTAATAGGGTAAGTTTCCATTATTATATTTGGTTGTGCCTTCCCTTTTCTGTTGTGGTCACTGTATTTTATATTCCTGTTTTATATAAAGCATAGGGTGACAAGCTTACACGACCTTTCCTTTCTTTTGATTGAAATGTTTCAGTTAAGAGTAGCAATAGTAGGTGGTGGTTTTAGGTTACTTTAAATATGTGTTTGTATACATGTTTATATATAGCTTTGTAATTGAAAATATTAGACTACACTTTTAACAGCACAGCACAGTACATTTTATTATGGCAAAACAAAGACTCATTAAAATATTAGTTCAAGTATGGTATACATGTATTTAGTTATTAAAAAGAATGTCAAGTATGGTATAATGTATTATATATAGTTATTAAAAAGGATCTCTATTTTGGGGAGAGTTGAAGTACTATACAGTATATTTTCATTATATTTGTAGTTACTGTATACAAGACAGTAGAGTCACCATTATAGTGCTTTGTACTGTATTTGTTTTGTAGTCATAATATTGTTATTAGTAATTGGAGCTGAATTAGCCGAACAGTGCTCTTATTTTTTAAATATTAATCCACTCACTGGTTTTCTAAATAACGTCTATGTAATTGTTATGGGTGCTGACTCTCAAAAAAATGATGAGGCCAACATTCAGTGGATTTTGTTTTGTAATGGGAAAGCACTTCTCAATGGTTGGAACCTTGTTTTTACTGAAGAGCATGCTCATCATTGTCATGTTACCCACTACTTATTTAGTTTATGCAAGTCATGGAGCAAGTTTAGTTGCTGTTGCCAAAGAAATGCATTGACTAAAATTATATTTGGGGGATTAAGATACTATGTTGCTTTCATAATAATTACTTAATGACATGCTATGTTTTCTAGATATTTTTTGGATTTGGCTATTCTCAGCAGAAGCAAACAGAGCATCAAATATTTTAATATACTTATTTAATTAAGTTTCTCTGTTTTGGGAATCTTCCTTTATTGAGGATTTACAAAGATCTCTTTGTACTCATTGACTAGGAATGGTCAATAAGTACTTTTAGTATATTATTATATCATTATTTAATGAAAAAGGTAAACCTTTATTATTATACCTATTGCATAAATAGTGAATGAAAGAAATTAAAAAAATAGCTACAAATAAGTAAATCTTAAATGCTGAGCAGACCCAATGTTGGGAACCCTTTTACTTTAGAATGGGGGTGTGCAAGTGGAAGGCATGGCACTGAGTTTTTATAATTGTTTCAGCTGTTCAATGTTGGTACAGTACATCTTTCCAAGTCATTCTGACAGTATTTATCTAAATTGTTAAGGAAAATTGGGAAATTGATAATTTTTTGTCATGATGAAAGAAATTCTTATTGAATGATTTCACCCTTTATATCCATTATATCTTTTGTATTACATTTATTTTTCCAGTTATGGACAAGATATTTCTTTTCTATGACTTATGCCAACATTTACTTATTTTTTTCTGCCATAAAGGTGAAGGTGTATTAGTATCACTGGTTTGGAAGATAATTATTATAACAGAAAGAGTTTTTGGCAGTGTAGAAATTCATACTGCATCATGGTTCATGAATTTCATTCAAAATGTATTATTACTTCTTCAGTTTTAAAGAAGTGGTGCTCATTGCAGTGCACTACAATAATATGAAATAAAATGGGAGAAATTTTACAGGATGTCTGTCTTTATTTTATGTAAAAAAATTTGTGTATCAGGATCAGTGTCTTAGAACAGTTAAGAGTTGCATTATCAGTAAATTGAGAGGTTTAATAGTGCCATTGAATTTATGGTAAGAAGTACCCCTTGTAATTTGAGACAGCACTCGCTATAAAATTATTGTGATTTTATGAATTGGAGAGTGAATCTTGTATAAAGTACTCTTTGAAGGTATAGTTAGGCTAAGAAATTGTTTCAAAGGGAGTCAATGAGAATTCCTTGATATAATGTTTCCTGTGTTATGAGTGTATGTAATTTCCTTTAGAATACAATACTGATTAGCAAATGTAGATTTGAGTCATAGAGAGGAAATGAGGGTGCATGACTATACCAATATTGTTTGTTACTAAAAGTAATAACACAACTCTCAGCAGTTACATAACAAAGGGAGGAACAAAGCTGTCAGAAATTGTGAACATGCGTGTAAACCTGGAATTTGGACCAGATATTGGGTTAACTTTTAAGAAATATACAACCTTCCCCAGTGCATGCATTCAAAACACTAACAGCTTTCAACAATGTTGTTTTAAGTTTGAATAAAGTAAATGACTGACTGCCTAATACCGTACAGTTGAATAAAAGGTGCACGTTATTTACATTTATATGTGATGAATCTTACCTACTGTTAAAGTTAGCTTATATCTCCGCACTGATAGGTGAGTCGGCATTGAAACAAAAGATTGAATGGCTGCCCAGATGACAATAGTACACCTGTTCTCCAGCAGGTGTGTTTCGTATGTTTTAAGTCACGTCAGAATTCTCTGTGCTACCATTGGGTATAAGCGCTTGATGGTATTTCATGGCTGTTTGCTGCTATCACAGTACAGTGGTACCTCGAGATACGAAATTAATCCGTTCCGAGGCAGCCTTCGTATCATGAGTTTTTCGTATCTTGAACCGCATTTTACACGTAAAATGCCTAATCTGTTCCAAGCCCTACAAAAACACCCCAGTAAATTATATTTCCAGGCCTACAACACATGTTCAAGGGTTACGACGCCAATCTGACGGAAGAAATATGACTCCAAAAAGGCAAAATACTGTACATACTTGAGTAATATTCAACTGCATGTAATGTTCAACCCCATTTTTACTGCATATATTAGGACTTTAGCATATGTCCCTTAGCAATAAGCCTAGCCTATGTTAGCGGTTGCTACTGTAGCCTAGTCTGTGATTCTGACATCTAAACCTAAGAAGCTAAAAGCTTAGAATATGCCAATAAAATGTATAAATAATCAGTATGTACTCATTTCAAATAATTATTAATTAATCATTAACTATAATACACAAAAAAAACAAGAAAAAAAAACCTTCCAATCGTTTGTTTACATTCAGCTCTTACAAGTACCGAACGAACGCCAAGCAATCACTTTTCCTAGGACACAGTAAGCCATAAATTTTCATTAGTATATCTCTCTTCAACTAATGAAACTACCAAACAGTATAATAACCATTCATTTCTATTCTTTATTCTATCTTTACCTAATGGAGATAGCGAGTGACTGACAGCTATAATGAAACATATACGTAACGTAATATTAAAACAAAAGAAGAATTCTAAAAAATACGTATTTGTTGGCTTCGATGATAGCAGTCTGATTTATTTTATATTTTATGATATCTAATTCACAATTTTTTTATTAAATGTATTGCATGTACTCGTTTCAAATAATTATTAAGTAACCATTAACAATAATAAACAAACAAGCAAAAACCCTTCCAAACTTCTGTTTACATCCAGCACTTACGAGTACGAACAATCGCCAAGCAATCACTTTTCTTAGTACACAGTAAGCCATAAATTTTCATTATCGCTCTTCAACTACTGAAACTACCAAACAGTATAATAACCATTCATTTCTATTCTTTATTCTATCTTTACCTAATGTTTTTTTTTTTTTATTAAATATATTGCATGAATAAGTTTTTCAATTTGCAGCATCCTTTTACCAATAGAAGACATAAAACACAAGGGGTAGATGCTGACCAATAGGAGAGCAGGATCTTATGGGGTGACTAGCATTCAGGAAACCAATCGGCCCGAGACGCCGAGACGCGAGGATGGTTGGCGAGGTTACTCGTTTTGCGCGCGCGGGAGTTTTAAAATTGTTCTCGGGACTTTACAGCAACAACCTTTCGTAACTTGAGCAATTTTCGTATGTAGAGCCGTAAAATTTTTCGAGTTTGCTTTCGTATCTCGAGTTTTTCGTAAGTTGAGCCTTTCGTATGTCAAGGTACCACTGTACTGTACATTTATTATTCCTAGGATGCCTCCACTGGAATCAAGGCTAAGAACGTCGTATTCTATAGGAATGATTAACACACTGTTTATGCTGGCTACAGTGGTATAAAGTGTGATCTTGAGAGTAGATGTTAGGAAGTAGGGAATTTTGAATGACTTTCTGCTTAAGTCCATTAGTATAGGAAGAGAAGGGAAGCAGATAGATTATGAAGCAAGTAGTTTGGTCAGGATATCAGCCTGTCATTTCTCCCCCTTCTCCAGGCCCTTTGTCTGTTGTTATCCATAATCAGCCCAGGCTTTTCCTTTGCTAATGCTTTAGTCAGTATTGAGGCTTCCTCTTTACCTCTGCCTTCTGCTCCCCTTTTGGTTCAGGAAAAGCGTATTGAGAATTTAGAACAGGACATAAACCTTATTTTGGTCAGTACAAGGTTTGTGTGAATTTATTAGGGAACCTGTCCAGGTTCCCCCATGGTATGAGATCATTTTCGTGTTCCCTTATAAGAAGTGCCCTCACCCGTCTGTAGCCTGAGCCCAGGACTTGCCCTCTGACAGTTGGAAGAGCCTGCTGCCAGGGAACTGTGTCGGTTCTCAGGGTGATGTGGTTCTGTACACTCTGTCCCTGCCTCTCCATTTTCCATGCTATCAAGTACCTAGTATGAGGTTGTTCGCACCGATAGGACTAATTATATAGGCATAGTATATGTATATAGACAGTTCATGAAAAAATAATGTCTGTAGCAAGTTTTACTTATTCTGAAGGTATATTTACTCAGTTTAATCAATCTCTTCTTCTTTTGCTCATTCTAAATCCTTGTGTGTTAGCCTATTCCTCTTTCTCTGTCAAAATGCACTTGTTCACTCTTTATATGCTTCTCTTCTGCTATCGGCAAATCTCTTAGTTCTGCCTTGACTAATGTTTCTCTTTCCAAATCTACCATGGTTACAGTATCTTCTGTTGTTTCCAAGCTAGATATTATTCTCGCTGCTTAACTTTCTAAGGATGTGTCGTATGGGAGTGTTCTCAAGTCTATTGATTCTCTTTCAGATGACGCAAGAGAATCATTGTAACTCCTTTTTCCCTGCCTCCCAACATTTCCCATTTTCTGTTGGTGCCTCGTTTTCTTTTGCGTTTCCCTGCCTCCCTTTCATTGAGTTGATGCGATGCAGGTGCTTGGCTGTTGTCGTCTCCTGTCTCCAGGTGTCACTTCTCTTTGCCAGCCATCACATCCTGTCACCAACTGTCTCCTCCTGTTGCTCTCTGGCATAGGAAGAGTTTGAATCGGAGGATCTCTGGTTTGATCAGTGTTTGCTGGAATGTTGCACTTCGCTGTATCCTCATTTAGTTTTGGAAAGAGGCCACATAGAGAATAGGTCTCACTTGTCTTCGAGTATTTCGGCTCCCTTCTAGTATTTGAAGAAGAGAACCTAAGCTTTCGCTTTCAGTTAGAGTGCATTTCATAAGTTTTCTTGTACCTGGGCACACAAAGCTCCCTTTAAGTCTGCTGGGCTTGTGTTCTGGTTTTTTATGAAGTCACAGAGCACTGCCTCTTGCGATGCATGCACTTATGGGCACTTAAACATTCTTCTATAGAAGATTCAGTTTTCTTCTCTCTTTCCTGTGAAGAGATAAGTCGAGACTGGAAGAGTGTTAGTTTTTAACTCTTTTCTGATGATGCAAGCTTGTGATGGTAATTGCTTCACAGCAAAGAAAGATAAAGGAAAGGAGAATGCATTTTCGAGAAGTTCGGCAGTAAGGAGGTTTTCGCGCCCGTGTTGGAGGCGCCTGTCTTCGTGGTTGTTCTAGAATCGTTGGGCGTGTTGTGGAGCGCAAAAACGCGCCAATGTTACGTGAGAAACGCCGCGATTTTCTGATGCAATACCTCGTCTAGATTCATCTAAGAATGTCTAGAAACCTCGGGAGTCTGTGACGCTCGCCGTAGGCTCCGCCCCCAGGATGCCGTATAAATACGACGGAGGAAGTAGCAGCGGGAGGAGGAGATATAGAGAGTGATCGTAAGAGGAAGAGATCGTAAAAGTTAGTAAGAGCCACAGATCAGATTATCAGTGAGAGATCAGCAGCAGCAGAGATCTTCCGTGAGATACGAGAAAAAAGGAACAGACGAAGTATCAATCAAAAGAAGAGTTGTTCGAGATTTGGTTGGATATTGGTCTAGTCGTCTTCAGGAGTGGACAGCCATGTTTTCTCGACGTCGAGCAGACTTCAGAGAAGAAAAGGGGAGAGTTCCTGCCTTACGAATAGACTAGTTTCTGCAATACGGAGTCAAGAGGACGTCTGCAATTGCCGCTCTACATTTATGAAGCCACCTCTTCGAAGTGCCAAACTGATTAGCAAGTATTCGAATTACCTCACTGTTTCCCCCAGTTCATGCAGTGTAAGATTCTATCTGTTTATGTAAATAGGAGATACCATTCTGCATTTACCTTTGTTAGTAAGCTTGTAAATAAACCTTTGTTGTGTTAGAGTTTCTTTCTATATTCATATCCCCAGTTTCAAGGTGTTGATATATTTTTTTTTCTTTCATATCGAACCTGAAGCGGACCTCTCTCAGAGGCCGTAACATTGTGTCGACCCTTTCCAGGATATTTCGACACTGTAACATTGTCCGACACCGTAACATTGTCTCTGAGATCTCAGAGTCCGTAACATTTGTGGCGACCTTGCCTAGGCTATCAACACTTTAACAGTTTGAAACAGGGAGGATATAGAAAGAATCAGAATGAGTGAGATGGTGAAAGGGTTTATTGAGTTAGGCAAGCTACTATAGAGGGGAATGATCTCCGTGAGTATGTTGAAAAGAAAGAAAGAGAAAAGTATGAGAGAGATGAAAGAGTGGCTGAGAGAGAAGAAAGAGCAGCTGAGAGAAAAGTGGGGAAAATGCAGCGAGAGGTAGAAATGTTGGTAATGCAGCAGGAAGTAAGAGAAAAGGTGCGTATGCATGAGCAGGAAGAGAGAGAGAAAAAGCGTATGCATGAGTTGGAAATTGCTCGGTTAAGGGAAAGTACTCGTAACAGTCGGTCAGGTGAGAACAGAAACGAAGCTGATACGTTAGGCATGAGTGCATTGCTAAAATTAGTACCAAAGTTCGATGAGGAAGATGTTACAACATATTTCATGTGTTTTGAGAAGTTAATGGAACGAGTAGGTTCTCCTAAAGAAACGTGGACTTTATATTTGTAGTCAGTTTTGAGTGGTAGGGCACTTACTGTGTATAGTTGCATGACTAAGGAGGAATGTGATAATTATGATATTGTGAAAGAAACTGTTCTTAGCGCATATAGGTTAGTACCGGATGCGTACCGTAAGAAATTTAGAAATTTGAGAAACGATGAAAATATTACGTATGTAGAATACGGTAAGAAGTTAGAAAGGCTGTTTTTTGATTGGTTAACTTCTGCTAAGGTTGAGGATTTTGACGGTTTGAAGAACTTAGTGTTGTTAGAAAACTTCAAAGATAACATGTCCCCTGAGATTAAGCTTTATATAGAGGATAGGCGAGAAGTATCTTTTGCAGGAGCAACTAGGCTAGCTGACGAATATAGTCTAACTCATAATTTGAGTGTTAGTAAAAAACAAAATGATCCTTCGTCTGGTAGATTACAAAGCAGTAAAGGTTTCAGTCCTAGTAATAGCAATGCGAGTAAAAGTGAATATTCCTGTTATGCATGCGGAAAACCTGGTCATACGTCTAAGGTTTATAAGAGTAAAATGGCATATAGTGGCTCAGAATTAACTTGTTTCCGATGTAATGGGAAAGGGCATTTAGCGAGAAAATGTGCAGCAGAAAGGAAGGACGGTAAGAAACCAGTATCGCTAGTTAACCTTTCATTCATGTAGGGATGATGTGATGAGAGAAACTAGGAAAGTTTTTGGCGAATTTCTGTCGTAAGGCGTAGTTTCCTCTTGGAGGGGTAGATTCGAGAGAAGTAGTCTTTCTTCGAGACACAGGCGCTGCTGTCTCACTGATTAGGGAAGAGTGTGTGCCGAACAGGGCAGAAATCAATATGGAAGAGAAAGTTATGTTAGGTGGATTTCCTAACACTTGTGTTCTTTGTCCTTTGTTGAAGTTGAATTTAGAAAGTCAGGTAGTGTCAGGAGAAGTGAAACTTGCTGTTGTGGACAGTTTGCCCGTTGAAGGCGTTGACATTATTGTCGGTAATGACTTAGCTTTATCCAAGAATGTGAATCCTGTTGTGAGGAATATTCCAGTGCCTGAAATGGTAGTAACTAGGTCGGGTTTAGATACAGACGTAGACTACGGTCATAATTTGTTCGTGGATTCGAACGAGTGTAAGTTCGTGGATTCGAACATGAGTGAGTTCGTGGATTCGAACAAGTGTAAGTTCGTGGATTCGAACGTGTGTGATAGAGGTAGCGAGGTTGATCTTGGCATGAATGTGGCTGAGAGACCGGACTCTATCGAAGTTGACAGTGATAGCCAAGAGGAAGGCGTAGCTGTTGAGAGTAACATAGTAAATGTACCAGTATCTAGTACTAGTTACGGTGATGAATTAGGCTCTAACATTTTGGATAAGGACGAGACACTAACCCGAATTTTTTAATATAAGCTGGATGATGATCTCGATTATATGTGTAAGGAAACTTTTTGTTTAAAGGACGAAGTTTTGTGTCGTTATGTTCGACCGAAGTCAGGTAGTAAAGGGGAAGTCACAGAACAATTAGATCAGTTTCCTAGGAAGCTTCGTGAGCTATTTTTGAAGTTAGCACATGATGAGCAAGGACATTTGGGAGTAAATAAAACTTTCAATTGTATTAGTAGGGCGTGCCTTTGGCCTAAAATGAAAAATGATGTAAAGAGATATGTTTTAAGCTGTCTTGAATATCAAATTGCCGAGAAACCGATTCAAGTAATGCCTCGAGTTCAGTTGAGTAATATTCCTTCAGTAGGCTTGTCTTTTGAGAATGTATTTATAAATATGTTTGGAACTTTGTCTAGAAGTAATGGTAGAGATGATTGCATAACTAATCTTGAGTATTATAAAAACGATGAAAGAGATGTTTGGCAGCTATCGGAGGAGAACGGAAGCGCTTGGCACTTAGCGAAAGAAAACCCGAACGGAAGTCAAGGGGGAACTGAAGGAAGACCTGATTTTAGCGCACAAGAGAGAAGTTTGTGTGTAAGAGATAAACTTTTAGTACTAGTCTCGAGAGAAAGTCCATCTTTACCTTATAAATATGAAGTCCTTTTCAGTTTTTAGAGAAGAGGGGAAATATATATCATAGAATTAATGTGGGTAAGAGTAGAGCAAAATCAGTAAATGTAAATTTGCTTCAGAATTATAAACAACGCCCCGTGCCGTGGCCTCCGCCCGTGTAACAGTGTTACTGAGTGAGATTAGTTTTGAGAAAAAAAACAAAAGAGGTGTTTTAGTATTTATAAGTTTTAATCAGAGTTCAGAAAACGGAAAAAATAAGAGAGAAGGATAATGTTATAGTTAATAGCCTCTAGAGATTTTTCTCAGCATGAGTATCCTAATAACCGTTTTCTGTTTTGGCACGAGTGAGTGTGTGAGTGGGGAAGTGTGCATGTTTGACTGGATTAAAGCTTTATGCAGAATGTTTCCCCACTGATTAATCTTGCTTCTCTTTAGAAAAAAAAAAATCAAATCAATTGATTTCATTTTTTTTTTCTCATTTGGGGGGGCGTGTGATGGTAATTGCTTCACAGCAAAGAAAGATAAAGGAAAGGAGAACGCATTTTCGAGAAGTCGGCAGTAGGAGGTTTTGTTTTCCGCGCCCGTGTTGGAGGCGCCTGTCTTCGTGGTTGTTCTAGAATCGTCGGGCGTGTTGTGGAGCGCAAACGCGCCAATGTTACGTGAGAGAAATGCCGCGATTTCTGATGGCAATACCTCGTCTAGATTCATCTAAGAATTTCTAGAAACCTCGGAGTCTGTGACGTCGCCGTAGGGCTTCGCCCCCCAGGATGCCAATAAATAAATAAGACGGAGGAAGTAGCAGCGGGAGGAGGAGATACAGAGAGTGATCGTAAGAGGAAGAGATCGTAAAAGAGAGGGATCACCAGTTAGTAAGAGCCACAGATCAGATTATCAGTGAGTAGATCAGCAGCAGGCAGAGATCTTCTGTGAGATACGAGAAAAAGGAACCGACGAGTATCAAATCAAAAGAAGAGTTTGTTTCGAAATTTTGGTTGGATATTGGTCTAGTCCCGTCTTCAGGAGTGGACGGCCGTTTTCTCGACGGTCGAGCAGACTTCAGAGAAGAAAAGGGGAGAGTTCCTGCCTTACGAATAGATTAGTTTCTGCAATACGGAGTCAAGAGGACGTCTGCAATTTGCCGCTCTACATTTATGAAGCCACTCTTCGAAGGTGCCAAACTGATTAGCAAGTATTCGAATTACCTCACTGTTTCCCCCAGTTCATGCAGTGTAAGATTCTATCTGTTTATGTAATAGGAGATACCATTCTGCATTTACCTTTAATTAGTAAGCTTGTAAAATAAACCTTTGTTTGTGTTAGAGTTTCTTTCTATATTCGTATCCCCAGTTTCAAGTGTTGGTGTTGATATATTTTTTTTTATTTCATATCGAACCTGAAGCGGACCTCTCTCAGAGGCCGTAACATTGTGTCGACCCTTTCCAGGATATTTCGACACCGTAACATTGTCTCTGAGATCTCAGAGTCCGTAACAAAGCTAATGTTCTCATGCTTATATTAACTTGATTTGGAAGAATTGAGTATACGTATGCTCCTATCTGTAGTAAAGGCTTATGCTGCACAGGCGATAAGGGCGGATATATTGGTATAAGTCTTATTTTATACCTTTCAGAGATAAGTTCATCCCTCAGGTCCTGGTAGATGGCCAATTGCAGGCCTCCTGGCATGCTTGGAGTGACTTGGGAGAAGGACCTTACATGGTGGAGGCAGAGGAAGAGAGTTATGATTCCTTTTAGGTTACCCTCCACTGGTTTAGTCTCCTGAGGCTGTTCAAACAGTCAGGATATATTAACAATATTTGGATTGTGACCGAAGACCAGGTAGTTGGTTAAACTACAGTTTTAACATCCACTGCACCTTGTTAGCTTGTACATTTATATTTCATCCAGAGGAAAATTACAGTAAAAGTGTTTTGACAATGATAGAAAATACATAGATCAAAACAGGTTGAAAATATCTGCATACAAATAATTTATTGTTCTTTAAAATGTTAGATTTCAGTATTCAGAAGGGTAAGCTGGTATTAGTTGGAAACATGATTGATAATTACTGCCTTTCCGTCACCTGAAGCATATAAAAATTAATATGTTCTATATTTGATATCCTAAGTAATACAGTACAGTATTGTTATTTTATTGTCTTTATGGAAAGAAGAGTACTATATATATTGGGTTTATTGAAAGCCATTGTAGTGGCTCTCAGACTTACTCAGTGCCAGAGGCGTGCGCAAGGTGGGCTTGGAGTGCTTGAGCCCCTGCCATTTTTCTTCTTCGTAGCTAAGGTGCCTTTTTGTCAGAAATAATAATTTATTTAGATCATATAATGCATATGATGATTGAAATTGGACCAATGTTTGTCAATAGAATATTTCTGCATATACATGATCACTGATGGTGTGCTGAAGACTTAATGAGCTAAGGACAGAAGAAGAATTCAAGGTTATATATGAAACTGCTACTCGACAGACACTAGATGCAGATTTTGAAGTTCTAGAGGAGATTTCAGGTCAGAAGAGACC
This sequence comes from Macrobrachium nipponense, assembly GCF_015104395.2. Classification (NCBI taxonomy): domain Eukaryota; kingdom Metazoa; phylum Arthropoda; class Malacostraca; order Decapoda; family Palaemonidae; genus Macrobrachium; species Macrobrachium nipponense. Next base: position 153,216,564 of record NC_087200.1, read on the forward strand.
AAGAAAAGTGCCAGCAAGATTCAAGTATACCTCAATGCCTGCAGCAACAGATCACACTTTACAGACTGGAGGAGTTCTATTGTGTAAAAGTATATTGCCTATTTCTGGTTATACTTGGTCAAGCCCGAGATGAGTCTACTTGAGACTCAGGTCTGGAAAAACTAACCCCTATTAATAATGGTCAAGAAGTTAGGAGATTTAAAGGGAGGATGAGGAAGAATCAAAAGATAACAAAGAAAAGATCCTGATGCCACTCCATATCCATAGCTTAATTATGCCAGTGAACTGGAAGGCAGTTGCAGACTTAACAGCAAATACTCAAGTTCAAGATCTTGATATGCAGTGCAAATTCTATGGCTTCAAAGAAAAGGAAGACAAACTTTTGACAGAATTGAGGGTGTTTTACTCATCTTACTCCTTGCCAAAATGTGATCCGAGATCCACCCTCAAATGTATCAAGGAGAATGATGTCCATCTTGTTTTCCCAATTATGTTCAAGCTGCTTGTAACTTCCTGTAACAGTAGCAGCTGTGGAGTGCTCCTTTTCCAAGCTCAAGATGATTAAGCATAGGCTGCTGAGCCTGTGTGGAGAAGAGAGACTCCCCGATCTAATGCTTGCTAAACATTGAGAAAGACATCACAGTTGATAAGGAAGAAGTCATAACAGGAGAGTGCTACTATGATCGTTGAAGTTTATTAGGCTGTACCATCCATATTCTTCACTAAACAATTTTAATGATTAATAAAAAAATTATTATTTTTGGTTTTTCAGTAGGGTTAGGTTTTTGTTATTAATATCTTGAAAATTTTACAATGGAAACAGGTTATGTTAAAGGAATTATTGTTGATAAATCTGCTTTTTGTAATAAAAATGTATTAATTTAATTGGTTTTATGACTGTCACATTATCCTTTTTACAGTTCATCTTCTTATATATATCATATATTATTATATAACTCTAGCATATAAAACATTACAGATTTCAATTTCAAAATCTAAGGGAGTGCCCTTTTTTTTCCACTGTAACCCTTGCCCTTCTGGAAATCTGTGCATGCCCCTGCTCTGTACAGTAACAAAATTAGTAAAGGGAACATTCTCTTTGATGTTTTGAAATCTGGTGCTTTCTGTTGTCACATTTATGAGTATTCTTGACAAAAATACAGTACTGAAACTTTTCTGCTTATTTTGCAGAGATCCCCATGCTCTAGAGACATTTTTAGAGACTCTCCCTAGCTCGGTAAGTATAAAAAAATTTTTGATTCTTTACAGTGGCACTTCCAATAAGTCTTTTATTTACTAAATCTTGACAAATCTACACAAAAAATTTCTGCCTTTTTAAGAGAGGAATTAAGATTTTCTTTTCCCAATAACTGAGTACAGCATTAATATTTTTGTATTAGATATTTCATATTCATGTTTGTCAAATGGTGTTGAGTTTATATTTTGCCAAATAAGGTGAAAAATTTAGATTCCGTGAAAAGTTCATGAGGTTAATTTTTTCAAGGTCAAGTGCATGATTATATGGTGGGAGGGGGGCAAATTTCAAAATGAAATCATTTTTAGGTCTTAGTTACCGTTGTATTTGCATGTGTAATACTAATAGTAATACTTTCATTTTTAGAATATTTTACACTATGTATTAGTTTGCACTTGTAGCAAGAGTTCATAGCTAAAGTATATGAAGGGAGTTGTTGTATATTATAAGGAGAGTGTCATTTCTACCTTTTTATGTATGTTTAGAGTTTTATTGAACTTTGAGTACCTAATGTTTGATAAATTGCATGTTTTTAACTTTCTGTTTGATATCCTGGTGTAATTCAGCACTATGTATCTTTCGTTGGTTGTATAAATTGACAGGCCATTATTGTAGGTAAATATAATTTCTACTTTCCTTAGCATAACAATCAAGATATATTAAACTCAGTAGTCTGTAACTAAATCTATATATTTTGAAAGAAATTTGAGTACAGTATATTCATAAGGTTGATTGAGTATTTGTACACTTGTAAGGACTGTACAAATTGATTCTTACATTTGGGTTTCTTTGATTTTATTAATCTTTATTTTTTATCTGTTTATATTTAGAATGTTCATTTATATTTAAAGTTGTGGCAATTAACCCTTTATATTAGTTATTAGCCACCCAGTAACCCTAGTTGAAAAAAGTAGAATGCTACAAGTCTAAGGGCTTCCATAGGGAATGAAGTCCAGTACAGAAGAAGAAATACAGAAGTAAAGAATAAACATTTAAATAATTAAAAAGATAAATTGTCATGAGAATTTTGAGCATGCTCAACATAACAGCATTTACTCCCAGTTTGAACTTCAGTTCTGACTCATCAGTTTTATAACTTGTTCACGAATTGGACAAACAGGAAACTGTGCATTAATGAATTTTTAAAATATGTAAGACTGGACATATTTAGTACAATGTAAGTAGAGTGGTTATAGTTTTAGGAAAGATTTTGGATGGAAGAATACTGTCTATTATGTTTTGTAAGCCTTGTTTTAATGGAGTTCTGATTGGGGGGGGGGGGGAAAATGATTGAATGTTCAAAGATTATTCTAAGATCTAGTGTAAGAAAGAATTTTTACCGCATATTTGTTTCCCATCCAAAATGGAAAACATTAGAGTATGTGTATATATACACATGTATACATGCATATATGTATATATATACACATGTAAATGTATGTGTATATATATACATACATACGCCGGGAATCCACAGTTATCAGCAGAGGTTCCATTCCCGGGAGTATGCTGATAAGCGAAAACCACCGTTCACCGAAACTCGGCAATTTATGGTGCCATAATGCCGGTTATGGCACTGATAACCTGTTATTGGTGCTTAAAGCACCATTATGGTGCCACAAGAGGCCTTACAGCGCCGATAACCGGAACTCAGCCTGTTATGGCGCCATGAATCGCTAGTTTTATGGTGCTAGACAAACCCCATAAAACCCTGAGTTTGCCGATAAACCAGAGGGAACTGCCTTGTACATTTTATACTATATAGCATATTTATATTATTAATTCTATTATATTAATTAATACATATATATATTATAGATATTATATTATTATATTATATTATATAATTATATATATATAATATATATATATATATATATTATATATAATATTTATATATATATATATTATATTATATATTACTATTATTATATATTAGATTAGTATATTATGTATATTATCTATATACATATATTATTATATATCTATATATATTTATATTATATATATAATAGTATATCTATAATATATAATAACTATAGATTATATATATATATTATTTATAGATTATATAATATATATATTATATATATATATATAATATTAATATATATATATAATATATACATATTATACTAATCATATAATATATATATATAGTTATTAAACATATATATTATATATATATCTAACATATTATATAATTATTATATAGATCATAAATATCATACTATATATTATATATTACTATATTTTCATTTCTTTTCACTAGTCGTTTATTTGTAAATACTTAAACCTAGGTTATCTGGGCAATTGTACTCACGACATTTCCGTCCTCATGACGTCACAAAACGCATATTAGGCTCAATATTTGTATCAGTACGCTTGAAAACGTCAATACGTATAGGGTTTGACGAAACAGCTGTCGCGTGTAAAAAGATCTTGGCAGTAAATGGAAGAACCCCCATTATGTGTTTCCATTAGTAAGCCTGAACAATGAAGTGAAAGAAAATAATTAAAACGAAAAAATTGAAGCCAATTTCAAAAAGCCTGGTTACAGTGAGAAAGCCATTCCTATTTCATGAATTGTTGTATCCGTGAAATGATATATATATATATGAGTATATTTATTATAATTATTATATTATATATATATATAATAGTATATATTATATTATATATATATATATACTTATTAATATAATACCTTATTTATTTTATTAATATATATGATATATATATATAATATCATATATATATATATATATCTATATAGTCTATATAGATATATATTATATATATTATATCTGACAAGACTTTTTGTCTAAAAACTTACTTGCCCCATTCTCTTTTTTCTTTCTTTTATTTTATCCCCCCTCGTGATGCAATTAAAGAAGCCTAAATGAAAAATAAACGGATGGCGACTGCCACCGACAAGCATCCTGGGGGGGGGAACCCGAACCCAAAAAAACCCTTGGGAAAAGGTTGGCCCTGGACCAGGGAAGCAATGTTTTTGCAAGCAATGTTTCCTAGTGTGGTATTAGGCCTTAAGGAATAAGTCAGCTGCTGAAGGCTACAAAGGGACGACATGTATATAAAACATGGCAGAATACAAGGATAGAACAAAATTTTCATTAAGGCCTGCCCACAACTAGGAAACAAAATTGTTTTTTGAAAATAAAGTTTGCAAAGAATGTTTGCAAACAGTTTACAAATTGTTTGCAAACAGTTTCCAAACTTTTTGCAAACAATTTTTCCTGTCCAGACCTCAGTTATTGTCAGGATGCTTGCAGGTGCAGCAGCCTCTGTATTCTACTTGGCTATCTTGATGCAATTGAGGAGGGATAAGAGAAAGAAGATGAGACAGGTAAAAAAGTTTTTAGAAAAAGGAGTGTGTCATGCTGACTTGCTTCTGAAGGAATTGAAAACACACAAAACACCCCACACACACCACACACACACACACAGCACACCACACACATATATATATATATTATATTATATAATACATCAAGCTACAAATAATCTTTTAATACCTATTTGAACTCCTACCTCATAAGAATTAATATATTTTTCACAAAATATGTTGAACCAAGGGGAAGTTTTTTAGTTTGAGTAAGAAATTCGTCGGCTTCACGGGCGCAAAGCCGTGGGGACCAAACCAAAAATTTGTTGGTTTCCATGATTCATCCCTGTGAGACGATGAATTTCTTATTGACTAAAAAAATTTCCCTTCAGTTAACATATATGAAAATATATTAATTCTAAGGTTAGAAGCAAATTTAAGATTAAAGGAAAGGATTTTGTTTGCTCGATGTATGGCATATGTAATCATGGTAATGTGATATATATTAATATATATATATTATGAATAATGATACATAATATATATATATATATATTATATAAAATAAATATATATATGATTTATTATATATATATAATATATAATACTACTCCAACAACACTACATACACACATACCATACAATACATATATATATCACAATAATTACATACATAACTATTAGAGAGATATTAAGAAAAAAATTATATATTATATATATATCGAGCTACAATGTGGCCTTTTAATATCTAAATTTTCGCTCTACTATCCTCTGGAATTAATAATATTTTTTTTCATATATGCTTTAACCCCAAAGGGGAAGGGGAATTTTTTCCTTTTTTTCCTCGATAATAGATTTGCCTGGACCAGGCGCGAACCTATGGATTCCTTTCAAAACCCAGGAACGTCAAGTGAAGCTTTACCTACTACACCACCGCGAGAGGCCTAAAAGTTCATGTCGCCTCTCACCCTCATATACCCTTTCGCGTTTGAAAGGATCCATATGTTCGCGCCTGGTCCAGGCAAATCTATTATCGAGAAAAATTCCCCTTCGGTTAAGCATATATGAAAAAATATTAATTCCGAGGTAGAGCGAATTAGATATTAAAGGACATTGTAGCTCGATATATGTATATGAATCACGGAAATGTGATATGACTTATAGATTGGCTACGTGCTGTCAAAAGCACTACAAACACTACCGGAGTTGAGGTGGGTTGATGTTGTCTCCAAACCACTAATTACCTGCGCGCGTAAGGTATATGAGGGTGAGAGGCGACATGAACTTTTAGCCTCTCGCGGTGGTGTAGTAGGTAAAGCTTCACTGACGTTCCTGGGTTGGAAAGGATCCATAGGTTCGCGCCCTGGTCCAGGCAAATCTATTATCGAGAAAAAATTCCCCTTCGGTTAAGCATATATGAAAATATATTAATTCCGAGGTAGAGCGAATTAGATATTAAAGGACATTGTAGCTCGATATATGTATATGAATCACGGAAATGTGATATGACTTATAGATTGGCTACGTGCTGTCAAAAGCACTACAAACACTACCGGAGTCGAGGTGGGTTGATGTTGTCTCCAAACCACTAATTACCTGCGCGCGAAAGGTATATGAGGGTGAGAGGTGACATGAACTTTTAGCCTCTCGCGGTGGTGTAGTAGGTAAAGCTTCACTGACGTTTCTGGGTTTGAAAGGATCCATAGGTTCGCGCCCTGGTCCAGGCAAATCTATTATCGAGAAAAAATTCCCATTCGGTTAAGCATATATGAAAATATATTAATTCCGAGGTAGAGCGAATTAGATATTAAAGGACATTGTAGCTCGATATATGTATATGAATCACGGAAATGTGATATGACTTATAGATTGGCTACGTGCTGTCAAAAGCACTACAAACACTACCGGAGTCGAGGTGGGTTGATGTTGTCTCCAAACCACTAATTACCTGCGCGCGAAAGGTATATGAGGGTGAGAGGCGACATGAACTTTTAGCCTCTCGCGGTGGTGTAGTAGGTAAAGCTTCACTGACGTTCCTGGGTTTGAAAGGATCCATAGGTTCGCGCCCTGGTCCAGCAAATCTATTATCGAGAAAAAATTCCCCTTCGGTTAAGCATATATGAAAATATATTAATTCCGAGGTAGAGCGAATTAGATATTAAAGGACATTGTAGCTCGATATATGTATATGAATCACGGAAATGTGATATGACTTATAGATTGGCAGGTAATTAGTGGTTTGGAGACAACATCAACCCACCTCGACTCCGGTAGTGTTTGTAGTGCTTTTGACAGCACGTAGCCAATCTATTAAGTCATATCACATTCCGTGATTCACTAAATACATATTATTTCCGTGATTCATATACATATATTTCGAGCTACAATGTCCTGTCCTTTAATATCTAATTCGCTCTACCTCGGAATTACTATATTTTCATATATGCTTAACCGAAGGGGAATTTTTTCTCGATATAGATTTGCCTGGACCAGGGCGCGAACCTATGGATTCCTTTGCAAACCCAGGAACGTCAGTGAAGCTTTACCTACTACACCACCGCGAGAGGCTAAAACTTCATGTCGCCTCTCACCCTCATATACCTTTCGCGCGCAGGTAATTAGTGGTTTGGAGACAACATCAACCCACCTCGACTCCGGTAGTGTTTGTAGTGCTTTTGACAGCACGTAGCCAATCTATAAGTCATATCACATTTCCGTGATTCATATACATATATCGAGCTACAATGTCCTTTAATATCTAATTCGCTCTACCTCGGAATAATATATTTTCATATATGCTTAACCGAAGGGGAATTTTTTCTCGATAATAGATTTGCCTGGACCAGGGCGCGAACCTATGGATCCTTTCAAACGCGAAAGGTATATGAGGGGGTGAGAGGTGACATGACTTTTTAGCCTCTCGCGGTGGTGTAGTAGGTAAAGCTTCACTGACGTTCCTGGGTTTGAAAGGATCCATAGGTTCGCGCCCTGGTCCAGGCAAATCTATTATCGAGAAAAATTCCCCTTCGGTTAAGCATATATGAAAATATATTAATTCCGAGGTAGAGCGAATTAGATATTAAAGGACATTGTAGCTCGATATATGTATATGAATCACGGCGGAATGTGATATGACTTATAGATTGGCTACGTGCTGTCAAAAGCACTACAAACACTACCGGAGTCGTGGTGGGTTGATGTTGTCTCCAAACCACTAATTACCTGCGCGCAAGGTATATGAGGGTGAGAGGGCGACATGAACTTTTAGCCTCTCGCGGTGGTGTAGTAGGTGGTAAAGCTTCACTGACGTTCCTGGGTTTGAAAGGATCCATAGGTTCGCGCCCTGGTCCAGGCAAATCTATTTATCGAGAAAAAATTCCCCTTCGGTTAAGCATATATGAAAATATATTATTCCGAGGTAGAGCGATTAGATATTAAAGGTCATTGTAGCTCGTATATGTATATGAATCACGGAAATGTTGATATGACATATATATATATATATATATATATATATATATATATATATATATATATATATATATATATATATATATACATATATATACATACACACGAGGGGGGACCCAAAAGTAACCGGAATTGTGTCATAGAATTTTATTCAGTTATTGTTACATGTTTACAGTCTTATCACCTTCAAAGTATTCTCCATTTGAAGCAATGCACTTATCCAGATGTGTTTTCCACTGTTGAAAGCAATTCTGGAACTCTTGTGAAGTTATGACTTTTAATGACTCCGTCGTTTTCTTCTGAACCTCTTCAAACGCTGCAAACGTTTTCCTTTGAGGGCTTTCTTCATTCGGGGAACAAAAAGAAGTCACAGGGAGCAAGATCGGGTGAATAGGAGGGTGGGTAAGTGGGGTCATGCCATTCTTGGTCAGAAACTGTCTCACACTCAAGGCGTGTGCACTGGTGCATTGTCGTGAGACGGAAACGCCCCGATCTGTGGCAAAGTGGGAGGGTGGTGGCTTCATCACGACAATGCACCCAGCGCACACCGCCTTGAGTGTGAGACAGTTTCTGACGAAGAACTGGCATGACTTTCACAAGAGTTCCAGAATTGCTTTCAACAGTGGAAACACGTCTGGATAAGTGCATTGCTTCAAATGGAGAATACTTTGAAGGTGATAAGACTGTAAACATGAACAATAACTGAATAAAATTCTATGACACAATTCCGGTTACTTTTGGGTCCCCCCTCGTATATATATATATATATATATATATATATATATATATATATATATATATATATATATATATATATATATATATATATATATATATATATATATACATATATATATATAATATATATATATATATATATATATATATATATATATATATATATTATTGTATATGTATGTATAAACAGAATCACGAAAGTTAGGAACGTGATAAATCCATAAATAAAGATAAATGCACGAAGGAAAAATAAACGAAGGAGTCTGCGAGATCTTTTGGCTTAAAAGCCCTTTACTGAAGCATGATACTGACAAAAATACAGAGAAAAGAACAATACAAGAACGGTTCGTATAACTGGACAGATAGGGATTATAAAAAGGGATTAGTGCCTAGAATCCGACGACACCTGGAAGATAAAGAAACCTTCCCAAAACAAGCATAAACAAAGGTGCAATTAAAGGTTTAAGACAATCATCTCAGATACAATCTCCAGACAATTAAAGGATTATAGGTGACAGCTATACGGAACCTAGGTCAAACAAAACCATATTCACAAAACATGACAGACATACATTACAATAAAAATTTTTACTAACTCTAAGGCAACTGATTTTTATTTAAGTCAGTAATTATATATTTGAGGTCATTCTTAAACATGTTACAGATACAAGGTATAAATGAAAAAGGCCACGACTAACATTGAATTACAATTGAAAGTAACGTTGTATTAAGCAGATTCTAAAATATTTCGTGATAAGACATCTCTTGACCGTGGCCAATTACTGAACTGTCAATCCTACTTAATTCGGTGGTTGTTTTCACTTAAATGAATAAAGAATGCATTAGATTTTTGCCCAGTTTTACAGAGTATTATGCTGGCTTAGCCTTACTTCTAAGCCCTTGCTGGACTGTCCGAGATAGAATGAGGGACAATCCATACATGGAATTTTATATATTATGTTGTTGCTTTCTCTGGGGCCATTTTTTATTAACATTCTTTTTAGTGTGTTATTATAGGAAGAAACAAGGTTGACATTAAAAGCTTTTAACAATGGTTTAATGTATTCCTTGAGTTCTCAGCTCTTGGACTACTGTCTCTGCCAGCTTCGTAAATATCCTGGGCGCTATACTGAGTCCGAATGGCATCACTTTAAATGAGTATGCCCTTCTGCCTAGTTTGAATCCTAGAAAGGGACGAAAATGCCTTGCTATCGGAACATGATAGTAAGCGTCTGTAAGATCTATAGAGGTGGTGACGACCCCAGGGGGAAGTAAGGTCCGCACCTGCAAGATAGTCAACATATGGAACTTGTCGCATCGAATGTAAGTATTCAGATGTGACAAATCTAGAATCACCCTTCTTTGTTCTGAGTCTTTCTTTGGCACGCTGAACAAGCGTCCTTGAAATTTCAAAGATCTTACTTCTTTTATTGCATTCTTTTGCAAAAGATCTTTGGTGTATAGGTCTAGTTCTGCGCGATGGAGCTTTGAATGAAAAACCAAAAATGGTTAGTGGAGGGGGCCCTTTTATCCAACTCCCACCCCAGACCCTTGGATACTATGCTGGAAGCCCACTTGCTGAACCTCCACCGGCTCCGAAATTTGTATAGTCTTCCCCCTACCTGAGATGTCTCAATGGTTTGAAGAGGGTCTGTTTCCTCGTCTACCCCTGTATCCTCTGCCTCTTGTTGAAGTCCTTCCACCTCTATTATGTCAGTTACCTCTGGCTCTACTACCTCTGGCGTACCTATTGTACCCATGGAACACTCCTTGTGTCTCAAAGGAGGGGTTAAAAGCCGGAGAAGGAGCTTGATGTTGAGGAGGCTGAAGTTCATCCAAACCAAACGTATTGTTGTTGTTGGGGTTGGGATTTAGACGTAGACGGCTGAGTCCCTTGAGGTACAGGAATCGTCGTCTAAACGACAGCTTGGGGTTGTGGAGTCTGGTATGATTGGAAGTTCCTAAACCTCTTCCTGCCTCTTTGTCTGATTTCCTGATTGTTCATATTTCCGTTTTGGCATCAGGGCCCAACGAACTTTGAGACTTTGATTGACCCTAGCAGCCTCACCTAAGACACTGTTAACAATGTCTAACGGGAATAAGTCTGGGCCCCAAATTGAGGCTTTAATCAGTTTATTTGGCTCATACCTTATTGTAGCTTCTGAAAGCACATGCTTTCTGCAATTACGGCGTGCTACAGCAAAGTCATAGGCATCACTTTGAAGTGTGAGGAGGAGAGACTTGGTAAGCATCTTGAACAATGACTCGTCTTGGTATACCAGCGAAGCCATTTTCTGCCATTGTAGCGGAGTTGATTGATCTACTTAACCGAGTACGTGCCTCATACTCGATTCTGACCAAGGGATTCTGGGGGTCTCGTCCCTGTGGTGAAAGTTGCTGGGGCGTCAACCCAGCATTCATGATCTCCTGGAAAAAGTAGAGAAGTCAACTCCATCTCTCTTAGTTGTGGCATTGGCTTGTCCTCCATAGCCGCCTGAAGAGCCAGATCAACCACTTTTGTAGTACAAGGTGTCGGTGTTTGACCTTCTACTACAAACATTGTGTAAGAACTCTTATGGGGGGACAACATTGTGTTCACACACTCCCATTCGTTCAATGTCCGGACCCATGCGGACTGAGCCTGTTCCTTAGGATAGATCATCGTCTCCTTAGGAATCTTATCTAGTCTTACTAGCGCTTCCTCTGTCAATCGAGCATATCCTGGGAAGGGAAACTGCAATCCCGGCAGGTAGAATTCAAAGTCCTCTACCGGCCGAGTTCCACATCCTTCTATGGTTAACATGCCATCCACAAATGGTGCATGTAAAGCCAATCGCCACAGATTGCTCTTTACGAAAGCCGGAAGTTTGGAAGTGTCTGGCAACACAAACTGTTGTTGTTGTGGCAGTCCGGTTCTCAGGAGATTTTCTAACATGTTCTCCTGGTTTTGCAGTCTCTGAGCAAAAGTGTCCATAGACTGCAACCGATCCGAGATGGTTCCAATCTGAGATTGGACCATACTTCCCATCTTCTCCATTAAAAGATTAGAGAAGGCAACCGGATCAAAGGAAGGTTCTGAAGCCTTAGATTTGGAGCTCCTTGATCTCGACCCGTGATGTAGGGGAGCTGCTACCGGGAATCTCCCGAAGACTTTAGATGCATTTAATGACTTGGTAAGTCTCGGTAACCTAGATGGTTTACTTGCTTAGATAAGGCCTTCCTCAAGTGTTTGACTTTTGGTATTACTGAGCCTGGTTTGTCCCCAACCAGGGTCTTTGCAGTAAACCCTTGAAAAGAAGCATGAGAAGATGTTAAAGATGGTGCAGGGCTAAGAACAGGAATCTTAGACCGCACACTACTTGCCCCACTTACCTCCCTACCTTGATCGCTGGCATCCAGAACCATTGGTTCTATGTCAAGGCTGATGGCCGCCACGTCTTCTAACACTTCTTCCCCTAGTCCCTCAAGATCTTCAGGCAAGGACTGCGTGTCTTCCCTTATCTTGGCAATAATGGGTGCAGCCACTTCCTTGGAAACTGCGCTGACATCTTGGCATTTGGGTAGAGGAGGGTGCATAACTCCTCTGATAGAATATAAGGTCTTGGTTTCTTAGCCTTAACGCTACGGCCGAATCGCCAACCCAGATCTTGAGGGTCGAAAGAGATGTGTTCTTGACAGCCTGTGGGGTCTGAAAAATAAGTACTAATTAGGATTATCACTTTCTTAAAACTAAAGAGAATAATTTGTTCACTTCTTGAACATCATATCTCATGATTAGTAATGAAATATCTAAGTGCGTACTCACCGAGTCCGAGGTTATATCGGCAAAAAGCCCATAACAGATCTCACACGCATCCGGATGCCAGACGATGAGGTCATCGACCTGTACGGCGCAGGGTGCATGGGACCTGCAAACCTCATGTCCGCCACCTATTTTGCTGAAGGACAGCTCGAAGGGCAAGGTCCAATTCTGACAACGCACCACCTGTAAGGTAAATTGATACCTAAGTATTCAATTTGTATATATAAACTACCGGAAGCCGGATTATTTATCGTAATCTTAAATTATAACATATATACAAAAATAGAACTTCTGTATACTAAATCTTAATATATACGCTAGGTCATTTAGTCTATGAATCTTTTTATTCTGTTGAAAATTATGGCGGATCTAACTTCGTATTTATCCGCCTGCTCCAGGAAACTAAATCCACTTAAGGAAAAAATATTCTCCAATGATTGTATCGCTACCAAGGTAGACGTATACTGTACCAAAAGGTGTTGAGCGGCGGATATCGGTTACATAGTCTGTCCGCCTGCTCCGAAATTTTGTGCATAGTAAACAAGAGAATATAAGATTTTGTAGGCTACGTCTGTACGCCTCTTCCGGGATTGACCGACAAAATTCTATTTGTGTGTAATCTACGATATCAGAACAGGGTGAGATACCTGAATCTGATCAATACACTAAAATATTAGTGTGTAGAACTATTCCGGTTGTAACGGAATCAAAATAATGCGGCGGAAACCCGAAAGGGGAGACTGAGTGTACGCATAAGTTGCTCTATCCGGTGCATTCGGAAGCCAATCGAAACCAGCTAGAAAAGCGTCACTGTCCTAACTCATGGTATGACCATATCGCTACATATTCCGTCGCTCCCGATATAGACTATAACTAAAGCCTAAAAGTAACCTGAATCGTGTGATAAAAGGTATCTCCCCGAAGGGGTACTAGGCGGGAGCGGCAGAGCGAACTGGTTCGTCGCGATCAAGTGGACCATATGACCGGTCAGGTGGGACAACCCTACCGATGATAAAGATCCAATTGAACCACGAGATATGTAGCTTACAAAACTAAATGACCAAAATTAAAGTGAATAATAGATAATTAGGTAATAATGGCACACAACGAATATAACAATATTAAACTAGACAAAAATTAAGCCGAGCGAGAATAGCCTAGGTCTCCAACATCGGGTGAGATACCGATATGGTCAGGTAGGCTATATCACTCTTAATAATATCTCTACGAAATTCGGGGTGATTGCCGATTTAAGATGCAAAGATAAATTACGCTCAAAATTTGTCAAACCAAGGGAAACTCCCTAAAGTAGGATATGACTCGAACATGTAATGCTCGGACCGTAGCCCAGTGTATGCCAAATCACTAAATATCTAAAACCCACGTAAACATCGTATAAAAATTATACAAAATATTAAAAGTGCATTTATTTCCATATGTCTACGACAAAAAATGATTGCCATTAGTATGAGGAACTAATGGTCAATCAACATGTAAACAAAGCTCCGTGAAGTAGCGACAAACAAAATCCCCGGGCCGAACTGGGTCGGATATCTACGATCCTTGATCAAGATCATATTCTCGTAGGAAATACCTATGATAAAGAGAACGCAACTTCAGTGCATAGCACAACCAATAGTAGTACTCAACTTAGTAGTGGAAGCTTCTAGGAGGTCCGACATTATGAAAATCAAGCACAAAAAATCAAACAAACGAAAAACAGTAGTACTTCGTACAATGCTATTGAAGGAATGTTTAGGTACGCATGGGTGGTAGAGGGGTGGCGGGCAGTAGTGGGATGTAGAACGGCACCTCGTAGTAACGGGGATGTTGGGAGAGGAGATAACTAATTGGTAAGAGACCTCTGAGAGTGGTTTTTCACGCCCCAGTTACTATACCGACACCCTATATGGGTGAGCGAGCTAGGCATATGCCCGGCATTCCATGCAACTTTTTTCTCTGGTATATATAGCAGTTTTATACCTTAGAAATGATGCTATAAGGAGCATTTCACGGAGCGGCACAGGTTGAGCCCAGAAATTATATATAGTATTAATATATATATATATATATATATATATATATATATATATATATATATATATATATATATATAGATATTATATATTATATATATATATATATATATATATGTATGTATGTATGTATGTGTATATATAAACAAACACAGAAACACTAAATAATTTCTGTTCTGGATGGGAAACAAATATGCAATAAAAGTGTTTGCAAACAATGTTTCCTAATGTGGACAGGCCTTTAGGAGATACAGATTTCAAAAATTCTGAAATACATTCAATACACATTTACCAATTTTCCACACAGTTGAAGGAAGATAGACATATTGTAGATACCGGTTACCTCTGAGGCTTTTTTTCTTTAATGAAGTCTGTTAGTTTAGAGTTCAAAACCTGAATTACTAGTAAAAAAAATTATTTGAAATATCTTTCTGTCATGTCTGTTTTGTCTTTTAATATGATCTTATAAGGTTGGACAAGGTAAAATGACATGTACTACATGATATTAAATAATGAAAGTGGCTGTATGTTCTTGGTGTGCATAGTTTTTACCTTGAGCAGTCCACATCTTGAGGTTGTGCCAAATACATGCAAGAACTTATAGGTTAGGATGAGGTGGATGAAGATATAGATAGGATATGACCAGCCATGACAATTATATCTAGTGAGGAGACAAGTTTGTACTAATTGTAACATCCCTGAGATAAAGCATTGTAAAGGTTAAAAGGCATCTTCAATTGATATTCCTCACTAGAGGTGGTCTTGGATAAAGTTGTGAGGACAAATGGTTCTGTGGTCACATTCAGACCACTGAGATAATGAGTCTTGCTGAAAATTCAGGTAGAAAGGAGAAGCCAATCTAAATCCAATTCTGGCAGTTACAGTCCCTGACAAGGCATGTAGTAGGTTTACGTGTTAAAAAAGCCAGAACCAGAAAGAATATGGGTCTCAACAAGAGATGCTGCTGCCAAGGGGTTATGTTAGAATTCTTCACAACATAAAGATGAAATCCCAACTCAAGGGCATGAAGGAATGCCAAAATTTGTAATCCAATTGCTGAGATCTGTTCAAGCAGGTAAGTCCAGGCTATGTGATGGAGCTGTTCAGTAACCTTCTGTGGCAAAGAGACACAGTCCCCTCTGAAGCTAGAGGGAGGGTAAGAACTCTGCCATCATTGTAGCAGTGTCACAGACCTGATTAAGGTTCTGTCCATTACACCAGCTAATGAACCAGACCCATGTCCCTTGGTGATAAAAGTAGGAAGCTGCATGGTTTGGTGCTAGCAACAGCAATTAACTTCTCTTAGTTGAAGGGAGTTGAGACATATCACTCATGGAGTGGGCAGAAGAGAATATGATAAAGTGGAATATTATTTCCCTGGCTCATTTTGACAGTAGGGAAGTAGTTGATTGTTTGGCAGAGCTTGAATGCTAATAGCCACCCAACTAGTTACTGAGGCACAAGGGATAGTTGCCTCTCTGTCTGACCCTTAAAGAATGCCTGCCTTCATGTACCATACGACAATTGTGACACGGAAAAGGAAAGTGCCCTTTTGAGCAAGACTTCTTGCAAAGATATCATAAATGGTCTGGATGCAAATCATGGGTTTTGAATCGGCTGCATACATGATTTATAGGAATACATGTGGCCTGGTTGTGGAAATCAGCACTGGTACGTATCTCCTTTTGGTGGTTCAGAGGAAGAGGAATGTTTTGAGGGTGATTGGATACCATGGTGAGGGAAAAGTTGTACATCCCTTTATAGTCCTTCAGCCTCAGCAGATACTGCTCTGAATGGTCAGCAGACAGCAGATGTTGTGGATGGTTCTGACAGGGGAAGGAATCAACTGAAGACCCAGCAGCAGCAGCGGGATCATTAGAGTCTTAGGGTACAAGCAGCTCGCTGAAGGAAAAGCCAGTCATTGACCACAAGTATGACTGGAGTGATGACATGACTGGTGAAATTGAACCAGGAGAGCCACCATTGTAAGATGAAGTAACTGTGGCTGAGCCACAATACACTTGTACCAATTTTCCACACAGTTGAAGAATGATAGACATACAGTAGGTAATGGATACCTCTGAAAAAATTTTTTTTATGAAGTCTGTTAGTTTTTCACAGCTGTCAGATTTTTTAGAATCTTGTAAGAAAATTAAGAGGCAGACTTCATATGGGGAGGCTAGAAGGATGTCAGTAGCAACAAGTGAACTGTCGTACCTTTCTTGATTGGGATATTGCACCTCAGAGTAGGTAGGTAGGAAGAACTAATAGTACCCTGTAAGCCAGATGAGCCTGTAGAATTGAAGGTGGCAACCACAGAGAAAGCTGCTGCTTTGCCAGAACTGCCTGGTGAGTGAGCTTGGGGAATCCAGCATTCTTTGCTTTGGTTGGAATACTGGATGATTGTTCCTTATTTGCTTGAAGATGCACTAGTGTTTATGAAGCCACTCATAGCATATTTTGGATACCACCTGTGGGGAATATGTCTGTTCTCAGCTCAATGGACACTAAATATACTGTGAGGCATATTGACTTGCACTAAGGGTAAGATGTAAGCCTAGTTAAACACTATAAACTGGGGCAGCTCAAGAAAAGTGCATAATCTTAATACTAGATATCAAATAAACAAGTGAAAGAGGCCAAGAGCCAAACTGGAGAAGAGTATGAGGAAAAACGAATGTGAGGTAAAGGGAAATGACAAGAATAAACATGTACACAAAGGCAAGGCAGAACTGCCTATTCCAAGGAGACATACATTACTAAGCCCAGAAACAAAAAATCAACAGAAAAGGGTAGAAGGGGCAGGTGTTCAAGATAGAACCCCTAACACACAGACAATATAAAACTAAAACATGAGCAGATGAATTGCGTACAAAGATTAAATTGAAACTATGAAGGTACGTATGTTGACCATGTAGCAGCTAGGAAGACGCGATTCTGGGAATCGCAAGTTGATTGTATAGAGTTACAGAAAAGTTAGGAAGGAGCAGAGGTTGCATTAGTAGGCTGAATGAAACATACCTTTTGATCTTTGCAGAATATGGCAAAGTAAATAGAAATTATTAAACCTGAAACCATAAGTAAAATTTTTACTAAAATTAAATAACTGCATTAATATTTGGAAAATTTGTGGGTGACATAGAGGCAGTTGGTGAAGATGATAAATAATATTGAATTTATTTGCAGTGATACTGTACTGCTAAAATTCAGTGTATTTTTCCACTAGATGATTGTATTTTGTGTCTTATCTAGTGAACAGATTTTTATTTTAGAGCATTGACCTGGATTTTTTTTTTCTAAAGTATCAAGGGTGAAGACTGAAAATTATTTTGATTGTTGTTGTTTTTTCTTTTTTGTGAAATCTGATGTAAGAATCATTTTGTAAATTATCCATTAGTTGCTATTGAATGTTGCATTGCTAAGTATTGCATTGGATGTCGTTTGTTGCTGTGATTATGAACATTCAGTTACTGATGTTTTGCTGTCAACAATTTTTATTCTTGCAAATTATAGTACTAGTTATCAATATTCTGTAATTCATATCTACAGTTTTGCTGCTATACATATATTTCAGATTGTGTCTCCACAACCCATTTTTCATATATATGCCTATATTTGTATATCTTGAATGTTCCTTGGTTGTATAGTCTTTAATTTGTCAGGCAAAAGATAGTCTTACTGAATATGTGTCATCTGGATCCTAATTATTCTACCTCACTTATGTGAACATGCTTGTTTTATGTTTACACAAGATTACTCTCCCAGGGTCTTTTACCAATTATCTAGTTTTTACTTAAAATAATTTGGATAGTCTTTGTCATTCCAATGCAGTGAAACAGTGCATTGTTTATTTAACAGGTACTGTGTAGTTGGTTTTTCTTTTGAATTACCTGCTCAGTAGCCAAAGAGTTGTGCCCTAATAGTTCTTGGAATGAGTGGCAATAACTTCTTTTACTTACTTTTATTATTTTTATAGGTTTAATTTATCTGTTTCAATTAATTTTATGAGGATACCTGCATTTTAAAAATGAACAGTTGCGTAAACACAAGGTAGGCCATATTATGTATTTTAGACTAATTGTATTCTTTTGTGTTTTTTTAAGTTGAGTATTGCATCTGTTATCATCTACAATTTTACCTAATCTCAGCTATTCAGCTTTTACATACGTAAGCAATGAGATTTATCCATTCTGTTATTAGTCATCTTTCAGTGTAATAGGAATAGCTACAGTAGTTTTTTGTTTTGCATACTAGCACCCTTTTTTTTTTTACCAAATAAGTTTATTTATAGTACAAGTAACTTACCAAGTATGTACTGTAATTACATAGCTAAGAGCTTCCTACCTACAGCAACCTAAAAATTCAAAAGTTGTACCACTAGCATTTGTTTATGTTTAGGGGACATGCCCCATCCACTTTCAGAGGCTGAGGAACACAACTATACTCTGTTTTTTTCCATCTGTCCATCTGGCTGTGGTGTATGCGCATGGTAACACTGCATCCCGGGCTTTAGATAGTTACATTCAGCTTACATTCAACAATAATAATAATATCCTATTTCAAATATTAACGGCGTAATTAGCATACAGTAATTTATTAAAACACTTTTCAGTTGCAAATGTACACCCAGATATCCTTTTATTTACCTAAAACTTACACATAGCGTAACTATTTAAAGCCTGGGATGCAGTGTTACCATACACAAACACCATAGGCGGATGGACAGATGGAAAAAAACAGAGTATAGGCAGAGAGGTTCAGTTCATTTTCTGCTGGCTCCCAACTACATTGGTAATTTTCAGCAACCTACGTCATTGTTTTTTTACTGGTTTTCCAGAGTTTTGGTGAAGTATACTCTACTCTCATTGTAGCGATCAAAGCTTAGTTGGTTAGCTCTAGGTGTAGATGTCTGACAGTAGCTCATCGAGCGTTAGCTTCTGCATTGAATGTCGCAAGGCTAGGTTATTGAAATCTTGCTATGATTCTCACATGAAGTGTGTAAAATGTTGGGGGCCCGGATTATAAGGACATTAATTCTTTAGAATATAAAGAGTGGCATGATAAGTAGTGGAAGGTCTTTAGGTCCCAGTAGGATAAAATGGATAAAGCCAGGAAAAGGAAGGCAGCTATTAGAGCCAAGAGTATGGCTAGCTTAGAGCCTGTGCAAGTTGTAGACTTGGAAGAAAATAGTGCTGTCTCCTCATCGAAGATTCCTGTATCATCTCTGATCTTTTGCCTTCCATGCTACCAACCTTGATGCCATTGCCAGCCATGAATCTAAGTTTGATCAGAAGTTTGAGTTTTTAGCGAGTGCAATGATGGAATTGAGTTCTTCTTTCAAGGCTTTGGTGAAAAAGGCGATGTGCAAAGTGTCAGTGCAGTTCAGAGTAATAATGTTGAGGGGGTGGGGTGGCTGTCCATCCCACTGGTGCTCCTAGAAGACCAAGACGAAGGTCCTTATTCCTCTCCCCCAAAATGGGGAAAAGACATACCGGAGGTCCAAGGGAGGCTGATGGGGTTTACCATAGGCAGTCGACCCCTCTGTTGAGCCTGTTGACCATCCCCAAGGCTGCAAAAGAGCGCAGCTAGAAAGGCACCTTTGTTAGTGCTTATCGTATGTCATTGGAATCTGGAATAGGATTCCAGTACCTAGCCTACCAGAGGTCTAAGGAGACCAGCATTAGTCCTCAGTCATCCTGCAGTTTTGCAGTTCTGCCTTCTATGTCTATTGCACATCCACCTTGATCTGCCTTTGATAGCCCGGAGTCTATTTCGTATTAGGATCACCAGTTTTTGGCTTCTGGGCGCCAGGAAGAACCTCTTAGCGTTTGTCTTCTTAGAAGGCACATCCTGCTCCTGAACTTCCAACTCCCAGACGTGTAGCACCTGTTTATGAGTGTCAGTCTTGTTCAACTGAGCGCTTGGCACCAACATCTGGGTGCCAGGTGACACACTTCCTGGTGCAGCACCAGCCTCAGCTCCTCCAAGAGCGCATTCTTAGACAGGAAGATTCTTCACTTGCTCCTCTCAAGTGCCAGTTAGGGATCTTATGTCTTTTTTTGAAGAAGACTCCAGCTATCGCCAAGTTGGAGGATTCAACTTTGTCACCTGTGTCTTCTGAGGAAGAGGATGTAGGACAGGATTCCACTCCTATGCTATCCTACTCAGCCTTGTCTAGATATTTTCTTAATAATTTCCATGATTTTTTCTCTTCTGCTGCACTGGCATCTCTGGCTTCTACTTTCCTCATGAGGAAGCTTCCTGCAGACGACGTGACTCTTCTGAAGTTAGTGCTATCCTCTTCTGTGAAGAAGCTACTTAGGCTGGCCTCTAAAATGGATCAGGCAAAGCAACATTTGCTTTTCCTCCATGTAAGCTAGTGAAGAGAACCTACCTCTAAGGCACCTTGAAAACTCCTTCTCTGGGAGTTTCTACCTCCTCTCAGGGGGACTTCTCTGTGCTGGTTGATGCGACACGTCAGGCTGCGTTTTCGTCAGCCAAAGTAATGTTCTCCCCTGAGATAGACACTTGGCCAGGAACCTATTCAAGATTTTAGAAGTTAATAGCTTTCTTGATTGGACTATTGTTGCATTGGCTAAAAGAATCACGACTGCCTCACTCTTTTGGAGAATTTTGCAACATATTGTTTGGGCATACTGCATAATCCCTCAAGATCCATCAAGAAGTCAACAACCAGGAAATGAAGAATTAGTCCTTCACGCTCCTGTAGGGGCCAGACTGCACCTCTTTTAGAAGTAATGGAGCTGGAGAGGTGCAGAACCTTGGGTGGTCAAGGTACTGGAAGAAGGTTAGGCCATTCTTTTCAAGGAGAGCCCTCTTTTAGCCAAGTTGCTGATTGGGCATATTACCAACTTACTTGGCAAACTCTGAGAAGTTTGTGGCCCTCTTTTGAGAAATAGAATCCCTTCTATGCATTAGGCCAGTAGAAGTAGTCAAGGATCAAGGTTTGTAAGGGTTTTACAACTGACTTTGTAGTCCCCAAATCATCCGGGGGATGGAGGCCCTTCCTGGATGTCAGTGCCCTTAATCTGTTTGTTCTGAAGATGAAATTTCACATGGGAAAGAATCATTCATTATGTTGGCTATCCATCAGGGGGGATGATGTTTACCATGGACATGCAGGATACTTACTGTCATAGCCCAATTCATCAGGACTACAGAAAGTTTCAACAATTCATTTTTCAAGGAAAAGTTCTCTAGTTTGGGCCCTGTGTTTCAACCTGTCCACAGCCCCAAAAGTTTTTACTCAGATCCTTGCCCCTCTCAGCAGATGGCTTCACCTTCTCAGAAAAAATATACGTATTCTTTTATTTGAATGACTGGCTTCTCTGATCTCTGTTGAGAGAGAAATTGACAGAGGACGTTACAAAAACTCTTTGCCTAGCAAGAGTTAGGAATCTTAGCAAACATTCAGAAATCACAGACAACTCCCACTCAATGGATTATCTATTTGGCAATGATTCTGGACTTTGACTTTTTGCCCATTTCTCTCCCCGAGAAGAGTTGACTCATGTCTTCAAACAGTCAGAGAGTTCCTATCTCTTCAATCCTGCTGAGCAGCTCAGTGGATGAACCTCTTTAGGACATTGGCCTCAGTCAAGATCAAGCAAGATCTTCGATGGTGGTCGTCCAAAGAAAGACTTCAGGAAAGGAAGTCTCTCCTTCCATTGAGCTGCAACTTAGACCTCTACTCCAATGCTTCAGACCTGGGTTGGGGAGCTCATCTCATGAGCCAAGAAATATTGGGGTGGAAGTTCTAAAAAGCTCCCACATCAATGTAAAAGAACTAAAGGCCATTCATCTAGATCTCCGGTCTTTCTCTGCTCTAGTTTATGGCTAGACAATCATGATACATTCTGACAGCCCGGCGGCCCTTTTGTACATGCGAAGCAGGGGGCCCACTCTTTTTCTCTTTATGAGGTGGTGAGGGAACTCAAAGAACTCTGCTTTGGGCAGAGAGGAATCAGGTGTCATTGATGACTTGATTCATCCATGGGAGGATGAATGTTTTAGTGCTACTGTGAATTTTGAATTTTTAGGCTGCTGTTGGTAGGGAGCTCTTAGCTATGTAATTACTTGGTAAGTACAGTACAGTCCAATCTTCTTAGATCCAGAAACCTTTGGACCAGGCCACTGCCGGACCACAGAAAATCCCGGGATATAGAATACATCCCTAAAAAATTAAGCCTCTAGGTAAACATAGTCTTGCAAGGTAATTCCACATACAAATAGTATAGTTTCCGATGTAGCCTACTACTTGGCTACGTTCTGATACTGCTTTATATAATTTTATTATTCATATATATTAACTTTATCATTTTATAATGTTATACTGTATAATTTTCTTTAAAATAATGTACTTTATTTAACACATTTAGCCTACATTCCCGAGTTAGCCTAATCGAAAGTCAACTACAGTACTACTAAACTTCTCAGAATCTGCACATTATTACAAGTGACTTCCATATCCTAAATTTTGTATCTTCATAATAATTGCTATTAGTTTCTTTGCCATTTATGTTGATTGTAGAGGATAGTGAGATGAAAAAAATAATGAATGAATTTCGGCAATCACAATGCATTTGAATGACGCTGTCAAAAAGTAAACAAAGCACACCGGCGCCCTCTATTGAGGAAAATGAACACTAAACTATTCGCTAATGAAATATACATTTTCTAGCATAGACAAAGATTTATGCTTGCTTATTCTCCTTACGTCTAGCATCATATGATCTCATGGGTGGCATATCAAATAGGTAAATACACAGTTACATAAAAGAAATGATCAAGACTGTATCTATCACCTGTCTCTCAAGCACACACACAGGAAGGAATTCGTGCAGTGCCAAATATCTCATTGTTTTGTTTAAAAGTTCTCAACTAGATATTTTTAAAAGTATATTTATTCCTGTAAGGTTAATATCAAAAACATATTTGACTTCACATATTTTCATTACTAACAACAATTTTCATTAGAAATAAAAAAGATTGCAATAATTTTTGCAGTCTTGAAGTTGTAAACATTATGGCACAATGAACTAATGGTGGCTGATTTAAAGTAAAGCCGAACCACGGGAGTTCCTGGACTATAGAAAATCTGGTTTTAAGAGGTTCAACTGTATATTTAAAACTTTATTTTATCATAAAAATGTCATGTTTTGTTAGTGGTGTGCATTTACATGCATTTGTTTTGCACTAATGTGTGGAGTCAGTCTGGCCCAGCATATGCTGTCAAGATTTCTGGGTAAGGTCAGTTATGCACTTGCATCCTCCTGCAACAGACAACAGACTCTTCTTGTCCTTGATGTTGAAGTCAGGTGTATTAACTGTTCCTCACCAGTGATATGTTCTAGTAACTGTGCATGCTGACAGGCTGCTACCATTGCTTTTGCTGCAGACAGAGAAGGACATGCAGTGTGTGTTGGTCAAAAAGTTCTGCTGCTGAAGTGTCTGCTTTTTTACCTTCTATCTCCTGTTCAGCAGTTAGAGTTGTCTTTGTCATCAGTCATGTCAGTGCAGTGCCAGTCCTTGTACTTTGTCCAGTCTTCAGCTGTTGCTCTCCTGTGCTTGCACTTGGGCCAACTAACTGGTCTGTCTTTCATCATGCTCACTTCTTGCATGCTGCTTCCCCTCTAGTAGCCTTGCTGTTCCATATTTGACTTGCCTGATGACTGACCTACCAGCCATGCTAGTTCCTATCCTGTCTTCAGTGATTTAAGTTAACATCAGGCACATCCTCTTAATACTTGCTTTGCTCACTGACTGGCCTTCTATCTCAACTGCTTATGTGCTTGACTCCTACCTTATTTGCTGAACATCCTACCTGTTTGACTCCTGCTGTGATCATTGGCTGTCTGTGAGAGATGAATGTGACCAGTGAGGTTTGGTTGGAGAAAACTGCTCCTTTTGCAGTAATTGCTGCAATTCCATCCACAGCTGCGCTACTGCCAAAACTGAGAATTTCCACTATCTGACCAATTGCCAACATTCACACCCTCTTCTCTGTATCAGTCACTATTCAAGGGGAGGTTCATCCTTAATCTCTTCCAGGGATCCCTAACCAGTTGAGTATGCAAGTATTAACTAAAAATACATTTTTTCTCTTGCAATTATTCTTGAGAAACACCAGTCCCCTATTATTGCTGATTTTGATTATGTCTCCCTTAGGGGAGTAGCTGTCATTGCACCTCCAGCAGTGCACTGTAGGCATTTTGTAAGGTCCTTTGCAGCATCCCTTTGGCCCCTAGCTGCGACCTCTTTCTTCCATCTTCCTTTCCAACCTCTTCTAACAGTTGTTTCATAGTGCAACTGTGAGGTTTCCCCTCCTGTTATGCCTTTCAAACCTCTCAGCCCACAATGTCTGTTTCAGCTTTGAATGACCTCATAGGTCCCAGGACTTGGCCTTTGGTCTAAATTCTCTATCTGTATATTCTATTACTGATTTTGTGGGAGGTAAGCTTAAACTGGTATTGATAACCTACTGGTTAAGGATTAATGCTCTTCCTCAGAGGTTGCACCCAAATAGCTGAGTGCCACATGTGGTGCCAGTAAACACATATCAGGGCAGATATAATTTCAGTATGTCTGCTTCCAGTAGCTGTTACTGCAGCTGTGTCCATGACTGCTCCGCTATATGAGGGACTGAAGTTTTTGAGTTGGCAATCATGCCAAGAATCATAACTGTCACTATTCTTCCTTACAGTATCCAATAGTGGCTTGTACTGTTCCAAGGAACTATGCACCAAGTGTTATCTTTTGACTTCATGCTTAGGTCGAGAACAGCAAGAGTAAGTACCTTTTTTCCCCAGAATTTACCATAAAAAGCTAGCAGTCATAGTCAGTGTCAATTGTCAGCAAGGGAAAAGCACTCTTGTTTGTCCCTGCTGCAGACCACCAAGTAAAAACTAGATAGTTCATTGCTCAAGGATGGTCTTAGTCCTAGGAGAAGATGTTAAGTGTTTGCTTTTTTCTAGTGCCGGGCATTTGTTCAGCTACTGTCATGATGTTAACTTCTGTTTCTGATGAGTTGATGGCTATGTTGAGGACTCACACCACATCAAAAGCAGTGCATGCTAGGATGGTGCACTTTGTCCCATCGCAGAACCCAGTTAAGTTTGAGCACTCCAGTAACAATGACCTTGAAACAGCTGTGGCCTTACAGAATGAAGCTTCTTTTAAAAATTTATCAATATGGTTTTCAAGAATTTTGGCTTGGAGCAGTCCCAAAAACCCAAGAGGGAAGTCTTTGCCATTGAAGTCAACAGCAGCTTTATTATAGATAACATCACCAGATGTATGTGTAATCTGGTTCTGTCCCCTTTCTTAAAATTGTTACTGATGTAAGCCTTCAGATGGATGAATGAGGAACCAGCCAAAATTATGGCCAATCCATGGTTGTCATCATTATATTTTTTATATGATACAGTAGCCACATAACCTTTGCAAGATTCATGATTGTTCCTTGCAGGCTTACCATCCTGTATTAGCATTAAAGGTGATTGCAAGACATTTATTGGTTCCTTTTTCTCCATCCTTATTCACCCTGATAACAAACAAGATCGATGCTATGGAGGGTATTTTGATCAATTTATCACTACATCCTACTAGCAAGAGTGAGTAAGAGGCACTGTTATCTCTACTTTCTAAGTTGGCTGAGTAGTCGGATGTTATCAAGACTTTGATAATGGAACATTCTCTACTTTGGACTTCCATTCTACATGTTAAAATGCTTGTTTATCTTTTTGAAAATGCAGTCTTTTAAAAGTGAGAGGATCTAAATTTGATGACTTGGATAAAATGTGTATCTTAAGGTATTTTGCCATTCTCATTACAGTCAAAACACCCAGTTGTGATTTGGACCCAAAAAATGGTATAGTCATTGATGAAGTCTTGCAGTGACAAGGATAGGAGGAGATGAGTTCAGTGTTTTCTCTGAAAGTTCTTCAACCAAAGGTGGCTTTTAGTTCAGAATTTTAGATAATGTGGTAGGAGACTAGAACAGATATGTGGGTAGTAGATTATCAAGTTAGTCATTGATTTCAGTATGTTAAGGCAAGCTCTCCCACTCTTGTTGTAGCTCCAAAGGTTCCAGACTATGACCTTCAAAGTTTACTTGATGTTTCTGAGATGGACAGTCAAAGTGGTGCATAAGAGATCCCATTGTACAGATGCCGATACACTTGATTTTGTGTGCCAGAACTTCTTCAGATTATAAACACTGGAGACACTTCAACAATCCATGCATATTTCCCATTCCTGTCCATCCAGCAACAACAAAATAACTTCTGTTCATTTAAGAGGGGAAGTGGAGCAATTGCTTCATTAGTTTCTCCAAACCTTTGGTCCCAGTGACTGGTGATAGCAGCAATGAAAGTTGCATTTGTCAGCTGGGAGAAGTGAGACTTAATGCAGTAATATCTCCAGTTGCGTCATTTCAGTCTCAGCATTGTTAATTTAAATTGTTAATTTTACTCTTTAATTTAAAGAGTTAAATAATACAAGCAATCCTCAGATTACAACGGTCTTAACCTATGACATCTCATGTTTATGACATGGTCCCCATAAATGATTTAAATAATTCTTGCTGTGTTTTTTAACAGTTTCATTTCATTATTTTACAGTAATTCACATATACCATGTTTTATCTTTAATATGTTATAGAAATGTGTTTTGATGTCTAGGGTATGACTTTACTATTGCTATAGCAAGGTGGGTGACATAAGTGCGTATTTAGGTGTGTTCTAACTTATATAAAAAATCAGGTTATGACATGTCATTATGAATGTATCTCCATCATAACCCGAGAATCGCCTGTAAATAAGTGCCAAATCACATTGAAACAATGTTAAGATATAGTATATAACATAACATACAGCAATGTACATAATGTACCAGTCTAAAATGATTCAACAGCTTAGATATGTTACAAATATTGTCTTACATGATGCTCCGCTGCACTGCACATTTGGGAGTTATGTCTGTCCGTTTGTCTGTCATTTAATCACGGCCAAACGGCTGGTCCGATGGGCATGAAAAGTGGCAGAGTTATAGTGGGGACCCTTAAGATAGTTTATAATGGGGTATAATCCTACCTAACCCCCCCTCCCCTTCAAAAGGGGGTGGGGGTGAGAAGGGATTCCCTGAAATGGAAATGGTTCTGCCTGTGAAACAGGGCTAGTTATGCCCATAGACTTGGTTACTTTACAAATTATCATGCATAATAGTTAAAAAACATTAGCGAGTCACGTATATGAAGCAGCAGATGAGCAGCAAATTCAAATGTGGTTGAGTACTTTTTTTAGTGTCTTGTCTGTCAACTTCACTAAACCCTTATTTGTTGGTTTTCTTTTTAGTTGATTGAGTGAGTTATATGTTTTCATCCTCAAAGGAACGTATATCAACTCTTCTACTTTTGAGTTGAAGAAATTCATCCAGAACCTTAAAAAAAAAATCCTTGTGTCACTTAATCATCCTTAATGGATTCTCTCTTTGTCTTGTGAGTGCTTTATGAAGCCTCCTTAAATGCTTCTTCAGGAAGCTCCTTTACCACACCTCACTCTGGAGGCAGTCTTTCAACTGATATTTACATTTTTTGATAGGGTCAGCAAAAGTATTCACTGTCTGAGGTTTATATATGGTAGAGGTTGGTTGACAGTAGATTTGTCATTAGCTCCCTTTGTTGTGAAGACCTGAACCTTTGTCAGGATTGTTTCACTGCACCCTTTGCTATATTTCTTCCTTTGACCAACATCACCAGCAATGAACTGGGCCTCTTGTTGCAGGGTTTACCTGTGGAGGACCAGATACTTTAGGGGTGATGTCTGCATGCTGTTCCTCTGTGCAGGGCAAAGGGAGAGGCAGCTTACTAAAAACATGGTATCTTTTTGATCAGGCCAAGTAAATTTTGAGAACATTTCATAATATAACGGTTGACAAAGCAAAACAATTATGAGTGTAAGTCCACCGGCCAGAAGAGTACTTCTGTTACTCAATGGCTTCGGGGGAAAAGGTTGCAGTTAGTATCCTCATCTTCTGAGCCCATTTTTTTACCTGTCTAGTGATTTAGTCTTCCTCGGTAATCAGCCATGTCTCATGGTGATGGCAGTTGCATTATTTTTCGTATTTGATATAAGTGATTTGATTTATATATCATAGCTTTTTGGCATTCTCATATACAAAAGTAGGTGCTACCATATTCAGTTATTGATTTCTGATTATGAGTCCTATAAGAATATACAAAGACCCTGAGGCGTTCAACATTTTATCCTCCTCCATAAATCCATTAATCATATAGTGAGTGCCCTCCTGTAAGTCCTTCCTTACTACCTCACATACAGGATCCAGATGGCACATACAAAGTAAGACTATCTTCTGTGAACTTGAGAACATTAGGAACATGAATATAGCCATTTGTATATGATAAATAGGTTTGTTAAAAAACTTGTTTCATTTAATTTATTATTCTTATTTTTGTATTATATAGTTTTATTTCATATTAAAATTTTCAGTTCTGTTGTAAACTTCCTGTCAAGAGTATAGTACTGTGGTCATTTTTTATTGAGGTATATTATACTGGAGTTTGTAATTTTTGTTTATTGTTCTTTGACATTAATTTTTTTTTCACTTGTGTGGCAGTTATGATTTGAATAAAAAATGTCTTTGTCTTGTCTGTCTGTTTTCCATTTTTGCATGTTGTAAGAGATTATCTTCCTAGATTTTTATTTTAAAGACTGATTACAGTAGATGGTAAACATTTATAAATCGTAACCCGGGGACTGCCTGTATATATATATATATGATATATATATATATATATATATATATATAATATATATATAGATATTATATATATATATATCTATATATATATATATGTGTGTGTGTGTGTGTGTGTGTGTGTAAGTGATTGATTAATGGATGTGTATGATAAAATGAGTTTTTAAGCAAAGCCAGCGTGAATGTTTTTCTTTCTTTTCTGTACTTGTACGTAACTGCTTTTTTTTTTCTCTCTCTCCATCTGACAATGGTTTTCTTTAGGCTGATTTTTTGAAAACATGTTTTCACTTTTTTTTTTTCTGTATGAATTTTATTGTCATTAGGTTGATACTATAAATATCCAGTTTTACTAAGCAATGGCTCGGGTATTCCAGAATGGAATTCAAGGTAAATCACATATGTAGCACAGTGTGTTGAAGAACAGGGAAGGCATGCTTTAATTTTTGTGTAATATTTGAGAATGAAGTTTTTATGGAACCCAAGAGACAAAGCCATTTTCTTTCTTGTTTCAAATTCTTATGAAATGCTTGTTATGTGTTATTTTTAGTAATCTTATTGAGAACTTTCTATTCGGTGGCAGAGTTTTCCCACTGACGGTGGTCTCCTCTGGCAGGGCTTAGACTCTCCTCGCTTCGACAATGTGACCCCTTCAACAGACCCTGGTCTAATCAACAGTTGCCTGGACAACCTTGTGTTTGATGGTCAATTCCTTGGACAAGTACGAGGGGGCAGCCACCCTCTCAGTCACCCACATGTCTTACAGCAGGTCTTACCTTCATCAAGTCTCCCAGCTGCACCTCAAGGGGCATCTCATCCACAGCAGCAACAGCCGCAGTCTCAGCAGCAACATCAGCAGCACCAGCATCAGCAGCAGCAGCAGCAACACCAGCATCCACATACACATCACCAGCAAAATGTAGCCCTTCCATCACCTGGGGCTCCGCAAGTGGGTGGAGCCCCTTCTAGCAGTGGAGGAGAGGGAAGTAGAGAAAATGAACATCCAACCTTACAACAACTCTTTGGCTCCTCCACAACTTTTTCTCCTCAGCAACATTCACAGCCTCAAGTGCAACCCCAAACTTCACTTCATCAGCAAAATGCTGGAACTGTTGGCCACAGTTTATCTCCTGCAATACTCACTACAACTGCATCTCGTCTACCCTCTATTCAGCAGGCCTCCCATTTACAGCAACAATTGTCAGTTCATCCTACTCCTCGGTCAGTTGCTGTTAGGTCACAAATATCTCCAGCAACAAAGAATGCCACATCCGGCCCTCCAACTGTTCCACAACCTACTCCTCAAGTTTTACCACAAGCAGCAGCTGCTCCAGCTCCTACACAGGTCATGCCAAGTAGTGTCCAGTTGGTTGGTGGCCCCAGTCAGGTAATTACATCTGGAGGACAAATAATAACATCTGCAGCTCCCCAACTTCTGCAAGGGACTCAACTCTTACAAGGACCTGGATCTACACAGGTCATGCCAACAGGTCAATTGTTACCAGGCCAAGTATTGCACAATGGTCCTCTTATTCAAGGAGGCCAAGTCCTTCATGGAGCTCATATGCTGCCTGGAGGCCAGTTGTTGCCAAGTGGTCAAGTTATTCAAGGGGGGCAGGTTCTCTCAGGTGGTCAACTTATCCAGAGTGGATCTGTGATCAATAGTAGTCAGTTAATCACAACCACATCACAGATGGTAACTAGTGGACTTAGTACTGCCCCAACACCTTCTTATGTTACCCCAAGCACATTAACAGTACAGCAGCAGCAACAGCAACAACAACAGCAACAACCACAACAGCAACAACAGTCACAAACTCCTGTTACTTTACATCAGTCTGGTCAGTCCCCTGCATCTGCAGTATCACCTTTTTCAGTCCCTACAAAATCTCCTGGAACAGCTTTACCTCGCACTTCTCCCAGTCCTTCTCCCTATCATCCTACAACACCATCTCCACACCCATCTGTGCAGAGCCCTGCTCCTTATACAACGCGGTCACCAGCACCCTCTCCACACACAAGTGTTGGGACTATGAAATCTCCAGCCCCACCAACTCCTTCTCCTGCTGCTACCCCAACTCCTCAAACTCATACAAATATTGCTGCTGCCATACCTCAACAACAAACAACTGGAATGGTGCAAAGTGTGATGGGAAACGGTGGTATGGTTCAAGGTTTAGTACCCCAGTTACCACTTTCACAAGTAATGGGATCAAATGGTATGGTACTGCCACAAACAACAGTTCAGCAGCAGGCTGCTGCAGGTGTAAAACAGGTGGTGTCAGGTGGTCAGATTATTCAGATTGTATCTTCTCCGCAGCCAACCCAGCAACGTCAGTCTCTCTCGACCCCAGCTCACAAACCTATTCAACCAAAACAACCACAGTTGCTGCCAAAGCCCCCTCAATCTGTTAGTAGTGGACAGCCACCACCACCACCTCCACCTGGGAAGTCCATAATTAGCACAAGGTCTGTGACACCTGGAGGGCAGCAACCTATTGTTATTGGAGCTGCTGGTCAACCAACAGCAACAATGATGACCAGTCAGCAGGGCATTGGAGGATTTGTGATTAATCCTTCTCCATTGCAGTCAGGCCTTCAGCAGCCTATTCTAATTCAGCAACCCAATGGTGTGTTGTTAGTTAGGCCATCGGGACCTGGTGGGGCAGCAGGGGCACCAGCACAAGCTTTTTTAGTGCCAATGCCAGGTCAGCCACAGATAGTTAGTGCTGGGGCTAAAGGTGGCCAACCACAGACTGTAGTTTTTCCAACCAGTGGGCAAGGAGGACCAGCCTTTGTCATTCCACAAAATGCTGCTTCCAGTTTAGGTGCTTCAGGAGTAATGGGGGCAGCTCAAGGTGCACGAGGTCATCAACCTATTATTAGATTGGTAGCTCCACAAGCTCCACTACAGTTACAGCAAATACCCACCCCAAATGGCCCAACTTTGGTTGCATTACCAACAGGCCAAGTAAATCTCTCAGGTTTACTAGCAGCAGGCGGTGCTACTATGCGTACGTTAGCTCCTCAAGTAGCATCAGGACCTTTGCAACTTGCTCCCTCCTCAGTAGCTCCTCCAAACATGGCGCCTGTGGCAGCATCCATGGGTCACCTGCATATGGCAGGTACTGGGCAGCAGCTCCAGGTGTCTGTGCCTGGAGCACCATTGCAGCTAGCAACGTCTCTTCCTTCCTCCCTCCCATCTGTGATAACCACCACTAAGCAAACTGTGATAGATGAAAGTGTGGCTCCTCCTCCTGCCCCTCCCCCTGCCCCTCCTGTTGTATCCTGTAGTGAAGCAGGTCCACACAATCAAACTTTGAATGACTCTAATAAAGCAGTGAAGAAGAAACCCAAAAAGAAAAAGAAAGAGAAAGATCCAAAAGATGAGAAGCTCAAAAGTAAAGGTGGCTCAATTAATCTGAATGATATTCTTAAAGAGACAGGTATTATGGGGGATATGATGTTGTTTGATGATAATGAACTAGGTTTAGGGGGTGATGGCATGGAAGTGGGCCAGATATCTGTATCGACAAGTGTGAAGACAGCAACACCAGTTGTAACGCTAGTTACTACTGCCCAGGCAGCAGGATCCATCACTGAGACAGTTACAGCAGGTACTGTTGGGATTCATGACAATACCAATCATGTTGTCCTTGGGACTCATCAGCCTATGTTGGTAGGGATGAATAATCCTGTACCACAAGGAACTGTTGTTATTAGCTCTGCTCAAACAGGATTGCCTACAGCCACCACCATGCCAAGTGGGATGTGCTTGACTCTGGATCCAAGTGGAAAGGTTATCCTAGGTGCTGATCCATCTAAAACTCATATAGCGGCATCTTCAGTGCCAACTCCCTCTCCGGTAAGTTACAAACTACAGAGTTTATGCAAATACCTGCCAATAATTCTTAACGAAATTTCTGAAATATGTATTTTGACTTTCTTATTCATGTTTCCAAGATACATCACAATTTACATGTTTCATAAGAGAGAAAGAACTTCACCTTTTGAGTATATAGATGTATTTTAACTTGTATTTGGTACTTCAGAAATATTTACATTTTGAGATTTTATGTAAAGCCAATTTGTTTTTTATTTTAGTGGAAAGAAATTATTTGCTAAGTAAAACTTTAAAAAAAAATTATTTAAAGTTAAAGAAGTGTAGCTGTAAGTTTTGTCTACTTAATTTTCATGAAGAGTAACATCATTTATTTTTATTTTCCAAAAAATTTTGCTGTTTCAAAGTTTATCTAAAGTATAGACATAGAATTAATTGTTTTTCATCATTTCATTATTAATCAGAAGTCTTGACAACATATGCACACCATTCCCTACTTACTTAGATACCCATACACACTACTTCTCAATACCAGATGTATGGTAAAGATATCTGTTATCTGTATAATAGTCAGACTATTTCAACACTTATTGACTATGTCATTGATTTGTGTCTTAGTTGGTATATAAATATAGTTGGTAATAAGAAGACACTAAGATTGAAACTTCAAGCAAAGTTACTGCTAATATATATTTTCTTACTTTCCTACATAGTTAACTGTTCCCAAAACATGATGTAATATTGGTCTGAAGTATTAAATTAGAGAAGCAGTTTTCAAATTGTTAATTGAAAATATTTGAGCAAACTCATAGAAAGAAGGTCCAGATAACATATTGAGCACTTAATTGTATATCCACACTTTTATTTCTTGTAGCTTTAGCAAAGACAGGATACAATTTAAAGATGAATAAATTATTAGTCATTTACATTTTCAGCTTAACTTTCAGTTTCTTGGCTCTTAACTATTTCATTGGCCCAATAACTATATTGCATAACTTAGAAAAGTCAGTGCAGCATCATACTGTACTAGTAGTATCCATTGGACCTAATTAAAAGTACTGTATGTGATAACTTTCAGACCTCAGATTATGAACTAATGAGTTACATATTACTCCTTTTAGAATTATACATTGAACAATGCTGTCCCATAAACTCTGTAGCAACACATCATATACTAACTGGTATGGTGAGTAGTGAAAGAAAATTT
Organism: Macrobrachium nipponense; assembly: GCF_015104395.2. Classification (NCBI taxonomy): domain Eukaryota; kingdom Metazoa; phylum Arthropoda; class Malacostraca; order Decapoda; family Palaemonidae; genus Macrobrachium; species Macrobrachium nipponense. Next base: position 153,251,053 of record NC_087200.1, read on the forward strand.
ATGCCAATTATATTAAATAAAATTATTTTTCATTCGAAGGTGGGAGGGTTAGTGATTCCCTCCAATCAACCACAAGTACAGGTTATCAGCAGTGGTGCCGTAGGTGTTGTGTCAACTTCAACAGTAGCAGGGGTAACCAGCAGTGGGACGGTTGTTAACGTGATGAATAATAGCATGCCCACCATTATGTCTGGCAGCAATGGCCACATTGGGCCTGGTATACTTCCAACTGTTGGTTCCCTGCCCTCATTCACTCAGCTTCTGACTCCTCCAACGCAGGTAACCACAAATGTGACAGTTCAGGGTCCAACAATAACTACTCGAAGTGTGCCAGTTCAGTTGCAGTCTCCTCCAACAGCTAAGGTCACTCAGGTGATGGCAAAGACCCAGACAGGTGCTGATATCTCTAGGGTAGCTCAAAATACACACCTTTTGCAGGCATTGCATTTACCTGCATCTGAAAAGACTACCATTGCCTCAGGCCCCCCCATCTTAACATCCATCACATCAGGGCAGCAGGCAGTAGCCACTAGCACTAGAGAGCCAACATCTGTTCCCATGCAAGTATCTGTGGGTGATGGTGGCTCAATGGTTGCAGTGGTCAGTGTGGGAAGTGTAATGAGTCGACCTTCTGAAAATGTGGTGTCTACTGGTACAACTTTTTCCTCGCCGGCGCCTCTTAGCATCCTTGTTGCAAGTCAAGCCAGCCAAGTGCCTCCCAGTCCAGCTGTGATTGCGTCTTCTAGTGCCACAAACAGTGTTGTGTCTGGTGCTATAATTAGCCACAAACCATTTGTTACCAACTCTGCACTCACTCCACAAACTAATGTAACTTATACAAATTCAGAAAATGTGCCAATAACCCGAGGCCATCCCCAGATAGCTAGTGCTTTACATCATGATAATGTTCCTAGTCATATTAATAGTAATTCAGGTGTGTTTGCAATAAAGAACAGTGAGAGTGGTAGCAAGCCTCCCAGCTATCAAAATGAGTATGTTGCTACTCTACAAAGAAGTCAAAATCTGATAGAAGCTAGTAAAAACAAATCAAAATCTAATAAGAAACGTAAGAAAGACAAAGAAGTAGAAACTGTCCCAACAGCCAGTTCCAGTCCTGTTATTATTAAGCAAAGTTTACATGACAGATTGAAGGCCAGTGGCACATCTAGTGCAAGTGGAATTATCCAACAAAACCTGTCTTCTCTGCCAAATGGGCTGAGCAACCCCAACTTGAAGAACACGTGCCACAATTCAGGCTTGTCTCATTACCCTTCTGTAACAATACCTGCATCAGTTTGTGATGGAGTGAGTAATAGCGATACCACACCTGTTGTGGGATCTAGCATGCCAACAGTCAGCATGTCAACAGTCTTGCCATCTTTAACAACAACTGCTACTGCTTCTGTTCAGACGCCACCCATAAACACTACCACAAGCTCAACATTAACTACAACCTCGCACACCCACACAGGAGTTGTTATTCCTGGTCAGAAGCAGCAAGTGAAGCAGGTCAAGACGCTCATTCTCTCTCCACAAAACAAAGAGGTAAGCCATAAAATCTCTCTCTCTCTCTCTCTCTCTCTCTCTCTCTCTCTCTCTCTCTCTCTCTCTCTCTCTCTCTCTCTCTCTCTCTCTCTCTCTCTCTCTCTCTGTATGATTTTACTTTATATATTCACAGTATACTATGTGTATAAGTATTTTTGCAACAAATTAGTTAAAGAAAATTATACTTTACCATGTAAGATTAAGAGTAACAGTTCAGGTTGGTATTATTGACAATCCTTTTGAGCTTGTTTCATTCATGTGATACTATCAAACAAAAACTGGTAAGATATATATGGTTTACAAAATTGTTTTAATGAAGAAAATATTGGGAATCTGCCTCTGTATATTCTTGTTTAGGAAAATGGAAACCAAAAAGTTGGCCCTGGATTGAACATGCTCATTAGCAACACATTCACTTGCCCAGTTATTTTTATAAGATTTTCCTTTACTACTACACCTGTAATGTATAGTGAATTTCATTTGTTATGAAATTTAATGGTACCCACAAAAACATGGATGTGAAAACTTATTTCTAAACTATTGCTTTGACCAGAATAAAAATGTATGTTGGCTGAAATATTGATAGGTTTTCGTTACACTATTCCAACCCATTACTAGTTCTGTGTTCTAGTTAGGTTTTCCAAAAAGGCTAGGCTACTGTCATTTTTCATTTCCATATTGAATTTTATTGATGGGACTAGTTCATTCAATTTACAAACGAAAGTATTTACATTCTCATTCCCTGGCCAAATATATTATGTCGATCATCATACCTGAACATTACTTGGAATGATTTTTGTTTAGTGTTTTGCTCTTGAACAATTCCATATGTAAATCACTGTAAACTAGAGATGAAAGTTACTGAAAGCTTCTGCAGCAGTTTTACGGGAGGAGATGGATACTGCCAAACCATCTTCTTCACGTCATCTGTCACCTGTGCTGGAGCAAGAGGAGGGATATAACCAAGAGTTTATATCCTCATTTGCTGAGGTTGTTGATCTCATTTGTGATCTCAGCAATCTTGAAGGTAGGGCACAGATTCAATCTTCTATCACCCCAACAGGTAAAGAGGCCTTGCTGGGTCCTAAATTGGACTCTAGAACTTCTTTTGAGCTCCCCTTGTCGGGTCACGCTCAGTCCATCTTACAACACGTGAACGCTTCGGTGTCGGACCAAGATGGATCTCTGCATTCTAGTAGGTCATCTAAGCTTGTTCCCCCTCCTCTTGTGTGGCATAGGAAGTATCATTATCATTCCACTAGTACAGTTCAATTGATGCCACGTCACCTTAAACTGGATGTGATATGTCTAAAACCTGGCCTAATTCTGTAACAGGTTACGGCTGAAGGGCCTGCCTTTTCATCTCAAGAGTTCTTGGCTATGAAGACTACTGCAGCTTTGATCTTCCAGTCAGTCTCCTGGCTGGACTTATGGTCCACTGCAATAACCAAGATTGCTTCAGATAGGACTGAGGGAGGTTAGTGAGTCCTTCCTTTCTCAATAGCCTGTTGCAGTCTGGAGCTAAAGCCATTTCTTTCTGACACCCTTAGCTCCAACCTGTGGGCCAAACACCTCCTGGCCAGGAGAGACGACGCACTGTCTAAGGTGGCAAATTTGGTGGACTCTGAGTCTGTCGTCTCTCAGAAATGGGGATCTGCTGGGTTCTCAGTTCCTGTTTCAGAGGACTGAATTGGAAGCTGCTATCGACCGGTGACGAGCAGATACGAAGGACAGGTTGTTACATCAAGCAGTATCGAAGTCAGAGGCACATTTCAAGATGTCCTCTTCCTCCTCCTCTTGCTCAACAACAGGTGAGAAGATCTGCACCTTTGAAATCTCTGAAAATTTCTGCCTCTGGGAGGGTTTCCCAATCTCCCTCACAGGCCAAGGCAAAGAACAACAATGCCCCTTTCAACCACGCCCCTACAAGCTTGGTAGGGGCACTAGGGGAAGAGGCAGAGGGGGTCATCAATAGAGTGGACGCCTCTCCCTCTCCATTGCCACCAGTAGGGGGATGCCTGGCAGGCCAGGGGGCCAAGTGGCAAAGGTATGGAACAGAGAAATGGGTAGTAGATGTTCTACAGGTGGGATATCTACTACCATCAACTTCTCTCCTCCCTCTTGGACAGACCCCTTTTCAATCGAACTTATGCCCATGACTCTCAGAAGTTCATGGAATGTTGAAAATGCTGAACAAGGGTGCGATAGAAGAAGTAAAACATCAGTATCCGGGGTTTTACAGTCAGATTTTCCTGGTACCCAAAGCAACAGGCAACTGGAGACCAGCAATCGCCCTTTCCACCTTCAATCATTTTGTTAGGAAGGCGAAGTTCAAGATGGAGACGCCTCAAACAGTGTTGGCAGCGACAAGGGACAACGACTTGCTATTGATAGATGCAAAGGATGCTTACTTCCAGATCCATATTCACCCTTCATCCAGAGAGTTTTTTTGCTTCACTCAGGGAGAGCAGATCTTTCAGTTCAAGGTCCTGTGCTTCAGGTTGACCACGTACCCTCAGGTGTTCATAAAGGTCTTTGCCCTTGTATCGAAATGGGCTCATGCTCAAGGGATTTGCCTGCTAAGGCACCTCAACAACTGGCTGGTATTAGCAAGCTCCAGGGAGGAACTACTTCAGGACAGAGATCGTCTTCTTTAGTTTTGTCAGGAGCTGGGCATAATAATCAACTTAGAGAAGTCGAACCTGGTTCCCAGCCAGAAAGCTCTTTACCTAGGTATGATTATAGATACAGCAGCATCGAGGGTTTTTCTAATGAACCAGAGGTTAGACAAGTTGCGGTTAGTAGCACAGATGTTCTTGTCTCAACCTGAACAGACAGCATACCAGTGGCAGGTCCTCCTGGGGATTTGGTCTTCACTGGAGAAGCTGGTACTTCATGGGCGTCTTCATTTTTGGTCTCTGCAATGGAGACCGAAAGAGTTCTGGTCCCCAGGCAGGAGATTCTCCTCTACAAAGAGTCCCTCTGTCCGAGGAAGTGAGGCAAGGCCTTCATTGGTGGTTGGACAACCAGAATATCTTGGTGGGAATTCCTCTATGGTCTCCCCTCCAGACTTCCTTCTGTTTTCAGATCCCTCCATCTCGGGTGGGGAGCTCATCTGGGAGACTTCCTTACATCAGGCATTAGGAGTGTGGAAGACAAGCTTCTTCACATCAATGTTTTGGGGCTGAAGGCAGCTTTCCTGGGGCTGAGGGAGTTTTGGGAGAAAGTGGAAGGTCTCTCAGTAGTTCTGATGTCTGACAACACCACAGTGGTGTCTTATGTGAGCAAACAGGGGGGACTGGTGTCTCATCTCCTGCATTTCTTGACAATGGAATTACACCAATGGGCAATCAGCAACTGGGTGGAGCTCTGCCAGGTACATTCTGGGCAAGGGGAATGTGTAGCCGACAGACTGAGACATTGGAACCAGATCCTGGGCACAGAATGGTCTTTACATCAGGTCATGGTGGACAGGCTTTTTCAGGTTGGGGGGAGACCTGTGGTAAACCTCTTCTTAACTCAATTCAACAGAAAACTGGAGGTTTACTGTTCGGTGAGCCCGGGTCCTCTTGCTCTAGCAGAGGATGCCTTCCAACACCCTAGGGACAATCTCGAGGTTTATGCCTTCCCTCTGTTTTGCCTGATCCGTCAAGTTCTGAACATGGTAATGAGTTCTCAAAATCTCAGGATGACCTTGGTGGCTCCTCTGTTGACTCAAGCAGAGTGGTTCCCAGACCTTCTGTCTCTTCTGGCAGAGGTTCCAAGAGAGATTCCTCTGTGGCGACAACTTTGTCAACCTCATGTCAAAAGATTTCACCAGTCTGTAGAATCCCTGTCTCTTCATGGATGGAGACTATCAAGTATCTCCTCCGAGCAAGGGGATTTTCTCAGGAGGCAGGGGGACATATGTCCAGTTACCTCAAAAATCCTCTTCAGCAGTTTACCAGAGGAAATGGGTAGTCTACTGTGATTGGTGTTGTCAACAGGGTTTCTCTCCACTCAAAGCCTCTGTTCAGCGGATAGCAGATTATTTCATCTTCCTCAGAGATGAGAAAGGTCTCTCTCTCTCTGCTGTCAGAGGCTACAGAGCAGCACTAGGGTTGGTGTTACGCCTGAAAGGAGTAGACATCCCTACATCTTGGTAGGTTTCCTTTTTGTTTAGGGGTTTCGAACAAACCCGTTCTCCAAGGAAACTCAAGCCTCCCACATGGGATGTTTTGCTTGTCCTGAGAAGCCTCACTCAAGCTCCATTTGAGCCCTTGTGTCGTTGTCTGACAGATTTGATGTTAAAGACAGTTTTCCTGTTGGCATTGACTTCTTCGAAGAGTGGGGGAGCTTCATGACCTAAGTTATGATGTGAAACATACCAGGGGTTGGGGGTTGGTGACCTTCGAGCTTGTCTCGGAATTTGTGGCCAAGACCCAAAATCCCTTTATACATGACAGATTTGCCTCCTTTTCCATTCCATCATTGAATGACTTTGTGGACAATGACCCATAGGAGCTCTTTGCCCAGTCAGAGCCCTAAGATGCTACCTTAAAAGGACCCATCATCTAAGACCTAGATGTTGTAGACTTTTGTCAGCACTGGTTGTTCTAGGGAAGAGGTTTCCAAGAACACTGTTTCATTCTGGATACGTGAGGCGATTAAGCAGGCTTATTCCTCACCTGATAGGTCTCTCGCTGAGTCTGTGCGGGCTAGAGCACATGACGTCAGAGTTATAAGTTCCACTCTGGCATTTAAGAAAATTTTGCTGTTCATAGAATTTTCAGAGTTTGTTCCTGGTTGCGCCAGTCCACGTTCACTTCTTTTTACCTGAAAGATGTTGCTCACAGATCTTTATATGTTTTCCATAGGTCCTGTGGTGTCTGCCCAACAAGTTGTGTAATTCACCCAGTGCCCTTCACGCGGCAACTTTGTATCTTACCTATGATGATTGTGTGGAAGAGAGAATGAGTGAGTTGGCTGGTCTCTTTCTTTCTCTTTTCTCCTTTCTTCATCCTAAGGGCGGGTTGAGTAATAGACACATAATATGCTGAACTGTTCTGATACAGGTGAGTAAGGTAGCCATACTGCAAGTTGATGTGTTTTATGATCTTGGAAATATCCAATTCTATTCAGCAGTAAATACTCCTCTCTCAACAGCAAAGGGGATTGAGGAGTGGTAACAAATCCTGTGAGTATACAGTTTGTACCTTGAACAGTCAGAATTTTGTTCGGTTCCCTGGTGCAACGAATCTGCTTGTATATCATTGTACGTCAACCCAGACGACTTAGTTGTTAAATATCTGTTTATCTATATGCTCACAGGCATGAGACCACCTTCTCTAGGACTCTTTCTTCTAAGAGGGTTGGTCAGATGGCTTAACTCCCAGCTGGTTTAGGATACTTGTGCCGCAGTTGTTAAGACTGAAAGTTTGTTCCGCATATGAACAAATGAAAATTTTTTTAATAATTTTTATTTTTCATAGCTAACAAACCTGAGGTCTTAACGTTTACTGCCCACCTCTAGCCACCCCTCTCTCTGTTATAGTTCCTGGATTGGGAAAAGACTAAAGACATCACGAGTTGCCAGATCTCACAGATTCCTTGCTTATAATCTTTGATTGTTTTTGATCGGTTACCAGCTGGTGCTTGGAAAATATCCTATTGTTAAGACCTCAGGTTTGTTAGCTATGAAAAATTCATTGATTAAAAATTTGTCATGTTAGCATATGGAGATGGAGAGGAGGGGACAGGGAGGAGAAGGGGTTATTGTTTGGAAAGGGAATCTCCCTCCAGAAGGACTTGAGGTATCAAGGATATATCTAGGGTTACTTCTCTTCATTTTTTACTGGCACCATCTGAGGTTACTTCCCCGCTTCATTTTTTACTGGTACTAGGACAAGCTTTAGAGTTACTGAACCCCAGGCACACAACAAAACTGTCCAGGGACATGTGTTTCTGGCATTTCTTTAAAATTTGCCTAAAGTTAAACACGGCATTGTCATTAAACGTTGGCGACACGGATTACTTCTTTTTGGGATGACAATTCTCCACAAAATTTTTTACATCATTCCACTTTGCAAACATGTCCTTAGTCACTGAGGTAGGCACAGTACGTATACCCATTCTCTTTCTGAATTTTTCAAACCAGCCTCACTTGTTGTAGGCGTTTTCTCATTGAGATCGGCATGCAACTTCCTCCAACATTTTGCAGCGAGTTCATCTTAAATTCTATAGTGTTTCTTGCACATAGATATTGTCAATATCTTTGTGCAAGTAGATGCCGAGGATGAGGTAGAAGCCCTCTCAAGCATTTCAGGAGTGCAGTGTACTGAATTACACGGATGAATACAGCACCAGAAAATTGGCTCCCTTCCTCGACGTCCTTGTGAGTAAGATGGAAGACGGTCTCCATACTTCCGTCTACATAAAGACGACTAATCTCGGACTTTGCCTCAATGGTGACAGCGAGTGCCCCACCAGATTCAAAAGCACCACCGTCAGGGCCTTCATCAGGAGAGCCCTCTCCCACTGCTCGACCTGGCAGGACACTCACCAGGAACTCGACCGCGCCTCCCAAGTACACGTAAATAATGGATATTCAAAGAAATTAATCAGCAAGGAAGTCCGCACAGCCCTGGAGAAATGGTACGGTAGTGAGAGCCTGCAGCCCTGCCCCAAGGATAATATCAAGCTGTGTTATAAAGCCTTCATGAGTTCCCATTACCGTGAAGAAGAGGACTCCATTAAGAAAATTATTCCCGAAAATGTATCTCTGACCAAGTACACCAAGAATATTGACTTGGTCATATACTACCAGAATCGGAGGATGCGCGACCTTATTATGAAAAATAACCCCTCTCCACAGGTACGAGACCCCCTGAAGCAGACGCTGTGGTGTACCAGTATACATGCCCAGTCTGCAATTGCAGTGGCACCTACATAGGTATGAATAGCATGTGCCTGTCTAAGAGACTCTCTTGCCACACCTAAGAGGGGGCTATCAAGAATCACATCTGCACCAAACATCAACAGGCCATCTCCCGGGATGTGATCATCCAGAACACGAAGTTCATCGTGAAGGCCCCTGATGCCTGTTGGTTACGCCTGCTGGAGGCGCTTCTCATCCAGCAGATAAAACCAGCACTAGATATGACGCAGGAAGAACTTCTCTTCCCCACGAGTATGAGAAGACCTGCCACCAACAATGACACCACCGATCACAACAACTCTATGGAAGACAACGCCCCCGAACGAGATACTCCTGCAGCCAACAAAAATCAAATTAGCTGTGACGTCCCGCAGCGTAACGCAATGTCCAACAACGCTACCTCACAGCTCAGGAGGTCCAGACGGCTGCAGAGCCTGCAGCTTTACAACCATCGACTCGGCAAAAGTGGCGTGAGACCTGGCTTAAGCCACTAGTGAAAAAGAAGACTTACAGCTACCAGCCAAAAGGAGACCAGCATGGGGCCCCAGATATAAGGAGGACTGATATCACACCAAGAGCAGTCCACCTCAGCTTCTTAGCCTAGAGGATGACTGGCAACTCTAGACGAAAGCTCGCTTTGAGAGAGAGAGAGAGAGAGAGAGAGAGAGAGTCAATAATGACTTGATGACTATGATATCATAGTTTATCTGTAAAATTCAAATATATACACCAATTTTGACCCTGTATTTGATCATGACCTCTATAGGCACTCTACTAGCCTGTTTAAGTAGCACGGAAAAAGCCGCTATAGAGAAGAATCTCTACAAGTGTAATGCTGCTGAAGTAGCCATTACTTTTAATAAAGTATTATTATTATTATTATTATATTATTATTATTATTATTTTATTTATTTATTTATTTATTTTTGTTTTTTTTTTTTTTTTTTGCTATCACAGCCATCCTATTCGACTGGGTGATTTTTATAGTGTGGGGTTCTGAGTTGCATCCTGCCTCCTTAGAAGTCTATCACTTTTTTCACTGTGTGCACTGTTTCTAGGAACACTCTTCAGCTTGAGTCCTGGGGCTACTTTGGCATCTAATGTTTCCCGGTTCCTTTTTAGAGATCATGGGATTGTGCCTAGTGTTCCTATGATTATGAGTACAATTTCCAATGGCATATCCCGTATCTTTATTTCTATTTCCAGTTCTTGGTAGAACTTATCAATCTTTTTTCTTTCATGATACTTCTTGATTTTGTCAATCAACATCATGTCTGGTATTGGGACGTATCATCCTATCTGTTCTGATACCATAGTCCCTAAGGATCTTTGCTTGATCATTTTTTATCACTCCCTCAGTCTTATACCACTTATTACTGTAAGGTAACTGGTGTTTCTTACACAGGCTCCAGTGGAGGGCTTATACTACTGAATCATGACTCTTATTGTACTGGTTCTGTGCAAGTGCTGGACATTCGCTTGGATGTATAGGCAGTTCCCTGTCATCAGCGGGGTGCTGATAACCGAAAACTGCCATTAACCGAAAATAGGTGATTTATGGTACTTATGGCGCCAATATCCTGTTAACGGCACCTCTGTTAGGTATGTTATGGTGCCATAACTATTATTGGCACCTTATAGCACCAATAACTGAAACCCAGTCGTTGATTTTATAGTGCTAGACAAGTGCCATAAAACTGGATCGCCATGAGCCTAGTCCGCTGATAACCTGGGATGCCTCATCTGGTTCTTAGGGCCTGGTCTTGTGCCGCAGTTAGTATTCCTTCTGTTTCCTTCTCGAGTTCTCCCCTCTGTAGCTATTGCCATGTTTCATCACTGTCATGTTCTTTAGTCTGTCTCTTGTATTGTCCATGCATTGGTTTGTTATGGCATTCTTCTGTCTTTGTATATTTCTGGGTCTTTGTCTACTTTAATCAGTCTTTCTTCCCATGCACTCCTTAGCCACTCTTCTTCAAATTATTATTATTATTACATTGGAGCATTTATTGCCATAATTTTTCCATTTTCCACAAAGGCTGTAGAATGCTGTATACTTTGCCAGTTTGCCTCTTTAGCAGTGCCCAAAAAATCTTTTTCTTATACTAATGGCTATTTTTGAGAGACTTTTGGATTTCTATTTCTTCGAGAAGGCAGTGGAAAGTGTCACTGTAATACAAATCAGTAAATAGAATTATTATGTACAAGACTTTTAATATGTCTGGAGGTGAAGATCGGGATTTGTCAATTAATAAGTAGTTATGTATATAGTTTTAATTTAATGAATCCATTTACATATAAAAATTTCATCATAAAAATTCAACTGCTGTTAGATAATAGTTTGTAGATTTCAGTGTTTTAATATTAATATTTTGAAAGTACTAATGTGTTATAAACAAAATTAGTTACTGCTTAAAATGTAATGAAACAATATATAAAAATTTCTATCACAAAAATTTAAACTGGTGTTAGGAAACAAGTTTAGATTTTAATGTTTTAATATTACTGTTTTGTAAACTATAGATTTTAATGTTATAATATTACTGTTTTGTAAACTATAGTTTGCTAAATTAACAGCTATGCTTATATAATGCAACAACTTTGCTTTTTCAAGTTTATCCCTGGATTTTGTGCAAGTAGCTGTTTGGTGCCATTACTATTATTTTAATTGGATTTTAGTATTGGTCTTTTTCCATGCCATCTTTTTTTGTTAGTCTCAATGGAAAGTTCAAAATATGTACACAGATGCAAACTCATGAGTTTTGAGAACTATTTCATAATATAAACACAATTCTATTGAGAAGTCAAAGACATAATAAGGATTTACCAGGGAAAAACCCCCAGACTATACAGAGGTGGCCAGTAAATAGAAGTATTGTTCAAAGGAAAATAATGTACATATACAAAACCAATACTATAAACATAAGGAAAGATAAGTGAACTATAAGCCATAAAAATGGAGGTAAATGAGTATGGAACTTTAAAAACGTAATATACCAGTTGCTGCTGTTCTTATGAGCATCATCATTCATAGCAACATCAGTGTATGGAATAAAAACCTTTGATACAAGGCATTGTGACATTGGTGTTGACACTGCAAAGTGAACATCATACACTAATTAGAGATAGGCACTAAAGGCAGTATTGGAGCTACTTACTGAAATGTTTATGAAAAGTAGCCAACCAAGAAAGTTCATCACTGTGCAGGTTAGCATACAGTTATTTACTCAAAAGCTGTCAAGTTATTTTATCACATTCTATTTTACAGGCACTCAAAAAGGTTCATAATCAGATTCAAGCTATACAGCATAAGAAGTCAGATCAAGACTCTGCTCAACTTCAGCAACTATACTCTGAGTACCGAAAGATCATGGCAACCGGAAAGCATTACACTGTGACTACAAGTCCACAGCAATCTCAGATAGTGAGTTGGATATTGCATATACAGTATATTATTGTTTTGTCATGACCTCATTAAAAATACATTGTCATATTTCTGTGATTGCTGAAATGCCAGTCTCACTGAACTCTGATTAGTTATGACCCAGAATTCTTCTGCTGCACCTGCACTGTCCTGCCTAGTGGCACTACCTACACTTTGTTGTTTAGGCTTTGCTGGAACCAATAACACTGATTTTTCAAATATTTCTAAATGTGTTCTTTTTGATTCATTTCAACTCCTTTTTCATATCTTCATCTCATTTTTATATAATTACATCATAAGTCATTTTGGGGAGTTCAGTAGAAGTGTCTTTAATATAGTATTGAGATATCAATGAGAGTTTCAAGTTACTGCCCTATTGATCTTTACCATTTAGGGTATTGTAAATACTACTTGTAATGAATTTTGTTTCCCTTTCACCAGATGTCAGATTTTCTATTTTGACATAACTTTCTGTAATGTATTCTGAGCATTGGAAATGTAGCTTTGTGGGGGGCTGGGTCTCCATCGTACTGGTATCACACATGGTTAGTGTTAGACCTTGTTACAAACTGCAGTTTTTTAACAATAAGTGTTAAATACATATTTACAAATAACAGAAATAACTAAATTGGCAAGGTAAACAATGACCCAGTCCAATTATAACAGACTCCAAAGAACAAAATGATTACGATAGAGAGACTAGTATTCTGAAATGACCATGTTTAAACGAGTTACTTTTTACAAAACTACTGGAAATAGTTGTGGCAGATCTCATTTTTAAATAAAAGTAGGTACTACTGTATAGTGAGGTTTAATTTAGTTTTAAAAAATTAGAGATTTTATTGGAAAATTGTTTGTAAGCTTGACTTTGAGGTATTATATATAGTGGTAAGTTGCATATTTCATTTTTTCTAGTACACTATTAAAATCTTTGTAAGGCTTTTTGCAATAGTTAAATAAATAGATAACAAGGATGAATGCTCTGGAAAAGACTAACAGCATGAAGGGTCAGAAAAAGTAAGCTAGATGTGCCATGCTCAGACATACTATACCATGGGATATGGCTAGTTCCTACTCAGTGGCAAACTCTCCTTTGAGTGCTGAGCCACAAAAATAATGCATTTTTATGATTATAATGGCATTGTGTGGATAAGTGTGTTGCAATACGCACATTCTCTTCTGTTTGTATCATCTTTTTCTACAGAGGTATTTTTCATTTGTTCTAATATTGTTGGTAAATTTTTTGTCATTTTTTGTGAGTAATGTCAAGGGAGTCTTAATAGTACATAATTACAAACCATTGATTCATAAATAGTAGCTTTTAAATGTATGGAGCATCCAGGTGCATGAAACAAAGTGTAAGCAAGAAAGATCCTAATGCACAGGCTTACCAAACTCCCCAGTCTGTGAAGTTATGCAATTTTCATTTTCTCTGTACAAGTATAAAAACTGGTGGATGGAGCTAAGAAGATCTGGTATTATTTTATACTATATTTAGAGGACATTTCTTTAAAGCTAAATATGCAATTTTACATTTGTAAATCAAATGAGGAAATTTTATAAATTTATATACTACCATTTTCAAAATTCCTTACTTCTTAATGTAAAATTGCAAACTTTTTACTGAAAGTAAAATTGCACATTTTCTTTTTTAAAGAAAGGTACTTAAACATACAATAGAGTAAAAACATTAAATTTTTCCATTTCTGAACTCCATATTATTTGAATTTTTCAAGGGCAAAAATGTATTTGTTTTGCTCTTTCCCGGTCGAGCACAAAGGAACGTTTGATGGGGAGGTAGTCATTCTGTGGGTAAATGTGTTGGGGGGGGATAGGGGGGAAAAAAGACTTTGTAATTTGCTTCTGCTAGACAAACTCATCTTCATTTCGAGACCAAAAAGAATGTGAAAAAATTTTTCTAGATACAAAAGAAATCTGATGGAGAGATATGGGCATATTTGATGTTCCACATATACTCTGTGGTTAGAGAAATTTTTCTCTTTTCTTTAATGTGAGATTTAATGGTAAAAAATACAAAATTTTGGAAATTATAAAGAAATTCCACAATATTTTATAGCTTTCTGGTTTCTTAACCTAAAATTCCACATTAAAAGTCTTGAGCAAATAAAACAATTCAACTATTGTTTGCTTCCATGGGCATACAGACCACCACTTTATCCAGTGTATTGCATGTTTGCTGTGCACTGATTAAAAAAACAAACTAGTATCAAAGGTATGCATGGACATCTACCCTGACCTCTGTCGATCTACCTAAGCCATGTTTCCAGCTGTGTTTGAGAAGGGCTGTTTTTGCATGTGTGATTGTGTGATTTTTTTTCATATTTTCATATCAAGTGTAATCTGATTTCTTTGCTTTGCAAAGCTTCTATCTTTTACACTGTCATCTTGAGTAGCCTGGCATCTCTATGTGACCCCCGTTTCTCTCATGATGGCTACCATGGAAGGAAAAATGAAGCCATCATTGTTTTGAAAAAGAGAAGCCCTGTATAAGTTGGTTTTCCATACTGAGGACATGAGTGTTTGTAAGAGGTGACATGTTCAGAATGTGAAAGGTTGCAGATTCCTCGATGGGTTCATGATTGGGCTGGACCCTACAATGGCTGTGGTAGGCCACCAGAGGTCAGGGCAGGTACCCCAGGCCTACTTGTGATTGTTGTTTATTTTTTAATCATTACAAAGTTGTGCTATAATAAGGCAGAACACGATAACCTCAAAAATGTGATTTTTACCAATTTGGTGTCTATGAAAAGAGCAGAAATTACAGTGGTACCTTGACCTATGAGTGAATCAATGTATTAGTTTTTTGAGGTATTAGTCGTCACTCGGTCGATTTTTTGCTTTGTTACGCAAGCAAAAAATTGAGGTATGAGCTTGATATGCTGCTGCTGTGTACAGTGGTACCTCGACATATGAAATTAATCCGTTCTGAGGCGGCCTTCGTAACCTGAGCTTTTCGTATCTTGAACCGCATTTTACATGTAAACTGCCTAATTCGTTCCAAGCTCAAAAAATTTTATAATAAAGCTAAATTGACCAATAAACAATGAAATACAACAATTTGGACCAAATACCTAACTTAATACGTACTACTAATATGTACTTGTAAATAAAGTGTATTATTGTACATGGTATACAAGAAATACTGTACGTACATATGTACATATGTAGTAAAATGTGGAACCTTACCTTTCGAGTGAGGCTATCTCTGAAAGTGGCGACAGAGGAGGAGGACAAACGGCAGAAAATTTGTTACGTAGTATGTACACTTAACAAAACACATTAAAAATGTCAGGAAACAAACTAAACTTTATGAAACACATTAACAAAACCGTAACACTTAACTTTACAAAAAACTTAAAATTAAATTTTTTTTTTTCTTTTTTGACTTTTACATTTTTTTACTTTTTTATGCTTTACTTTTTTTTTTTTTTTTTTTTTTTACAAAATTTCAGTTTCTTCACCACTTTCAACTTTCTGTTTTTTTGTAGTATCAATTGGATCTTCCTTTTTGCTTACTCCTACTAAAGGCCTCTTTAAAAAATAACTATCCAAGGAAGATTGCTTCTGCCTACTTTTCACAATGTTCCTGAAATGACTCGGGCAAACATCATCGAACTGCGCAAGCATACAACCTGTGTAAGCCTTTTCGGGGTGTCACTTTTCTACAAATGATTGCACCTTATGAAAAGCAGCTAGAGCATCCTTAATTTCTGCCGTTGTCATAGGGTCATCCTCCTCCTCGCCGCTGCTAGAGAACTCTTCTTGAACAACGTTATGTTGCATGGCCTCCAACTCCTTCAGGTCATCTGTCGTAAGCTCCTCTTGTTGCTCCTCGAGAAGGTCATTGATGTCATTCTCGTCAACGACCAGCCCCATGGACTTGCCGAGTGCAACTATCTCGTCAAGATCTGGTTGCAAATCAGTTTGTTCATAAGCGAACAAACCCTCGGTCTTAACAATAGGAAAATTTCTAGCGCCTAGCTGGAACCGGTAAACAAGTAGATGAAAGCAAGGAATCTTGTGGTATCTGGCAATGCATGCGTAGATCGGGTGAAGAGTGGTCAAACTCCGAACATCTATGCCAGTTTTTTCTTTATCACCTTGGGGCGAGAGAGGGTTTTTTCCTCTCTTGGCCTTTTCCCGGTTTTTGCCTGTTCGTTCCTTTTGTGTGTTTGTGTATGTTTTTGCCTAAGATTATGGCTTCTTCTGCTCCTTCTCGACGTCAGCGTTGGGCTCCCGGAATTCCTGGATATCTGTGTTCTCGTTTCTTGGCTTCATCAGCGACGGACCCTCACATCACTTGCAGTAGGTGCTGTTCCAATTTTTGTACGATTACAAATCCTTGTACGGAATGCCGGGCATGGCCTTTGGAGCAGTGGAGGAAGTTTTATGGTAAGAGGGAACGTCGGAGAGTCTCCACTCTTCCTTCTTGGGAGGGCTTTACTCCTATTCCCGATGTTTCGTCTTCCGCAGTAGTCAACCCCCATAGTAGCGTTGCCCCTGCTTCTCCTTCCTTTCCATTGATTCATCGATGGAAGTATCGGGAGGTCGCCAGGGTATTATTTGTAATGTAGCCCCCTCTTCTTCGGGAGTTTTCCCGGTTCCCGAGAAGGGTGAGGTTTTTTCATCATTCTCTTCTCTTCCAGAGTCGGAGGCGTCCAAAGTGGCGGCGATTTGGAAGACGCTAGGGGGTACCCCATCCTTAGCGGGATTGCTAGCGCATTTTGAGGAGGTTCGCACCCCCCTCCCCAGTCCAGCCAGGCCATTCCCCCCCCCTCCAGGCCTCGTCTCCATGGGAGGGAGCAGTCAGCCATCTTGTATTGCTCCGCCGGTGTCTGCGCCGCCTTGTCTCGGAGTGATGCTGCGGCATCACCCCGTTGTTGTCGTCATGGGCCCCATCTTTGTGTATTCCTCCGTCTCTTTCCCCCTCGCTCAGAGGGGAGGTTGTGACGTCACTGCCACTTGTGATGTGACTTTCATCGATGAAGTATCTTCCAGTCACCTCTGAGCCGCCTCTCTTAGACGTAACGTCATCCCTGCCGCCCAGTTCGAAACATCTCCCTTCCTTGTCTTCGGAGCCTTCTCTGGCACATCAGTCCGAGCTCATATGCCAGGCGGTGCTTCAGAGGCTGGACTCTGTTTTAGATGTGAAGTTGGCTGCCTTATCAGTTGGGAGGACTGGTAGGAAACATGTTGCTTCGTCCCCGCCTTCTAAGAAGAGTGCACATAAGAAGCTGGTGCTGTCTCCCTCTCCCTCTTCCCCCTCTATGCCTCGTGGGCGTTTAGGCATTGGAAGGCTAAGGACCTTGCCCTTCCTTCGCCGCCGAGGGAGGAACAGCACGGATGTGTTCCCGAGAGTGCTGTGGTTTCGGGCAGTATTAGTGATGTGTGTTCTGCAGGGGTTGCTTCGCCGCCGAACCTCGTATGTGCAACCACCCATCCCCTACCCTGTCCTTGCACATTGCGAGCGTGTGGCAACCTCCCCTGTCCGTGCACGTGTTGGTAGTGCCCCTTCTTCTCCCAGGCCTATTCGTTGCCATAAAGACCCGAAGGCGCCTGTCAAGAGGTCGAAGGAAGTGAGCACGGAGGTGGTGCAGCTGGAGTGTTTGCTTGCTTCCAAGTCTTCCACTATAAGGGATTCTCTGTCAATCTTGAGTGCTCGAGTTTCCCCCCCATCTCATGTACGTACGGCTGCCACGCCCATGTCCATTCATGGCCGTCTGGAGTCACCTGTTGAGGTAAGTGATGTGCCTAATGTTTCAGTGGGTCCGTCTCGGAGGCTGATGCTTGAACCCAGCCCAGATAGGCTAGTAGAGATTTCAGACTGTTTGCCTACTAACCCTTCTGTGACTTTTGGTGAAGAAAATGCGTTAGAGGAGGCTACACATCCTTCTCGTCATCGGTCGCCGGTGCCAGAGCAGGAAGAAGGGGACACGCAGGAGTTTCTGTCTTCCTTTTCGGAGGTTGTTAATCTCATTCGTGGGTTCAACAATTTGGAAAGTAGGACTTAGGATCAGTCGTCCTACACTCCTTCTTGCTTGGAAGCCTTGGTGGGAGGTGCTCAGGACCCCAAATCGTCTCTAGCTGCCGTTGTCAGGGCACGTTCAGTTGGTCTTGCAGAAGGTTAACGCCTCTGTTTCTGACCGGGACGGTTCACTTCATTCTAGAGGCTCTACCAAACTCCTACCCCCACTCTCACAAGACATAGGAAGTACTATGCTACGAGCTCTGCATTTTTGTTGTCACGCCACATTAACCCAGACATCATTCGCCTGAAGCTGGGTTTGACTTTGGAACAGGTGAAGTCAGTGGCTCCGTCCTTATCTCCGCAAGACGCCTTAGCCTTGGAATCTACGGCGGCCTCCATGTTGCGGACAGTTTCTTGGCTGGACCTCTGGTCTGTGGTGATTGCCAAGATAGCTTCTGACAGATCCCCTGATGGGTTGGTGAGTGCCGCTTTGCTTGCCAGTCTTTTGCAATCCGGGGGCAAGGGGTTTTCTTATTTGGCTCACCTCAGTGCCAATTTATAGGCTAATCTTCTTCTGGTTAGGAGGGACGCGGCTTTGTCTAGGATGGAGAGGTCGCTCGACACCAAGTCTTTACTGGCCTTGAGGAATGGTGACCTGTTAGAATCGCAATTTTTGTTTCCACGGACCGAACTCAACAATGCGATAGACCGACGTCGGGCTGACACCAAGGACCGTCTGGTGCACCAGGCTGTGTCTAAATCAGAGCCCCGCCCTTGGAGACATTTGGCCCCCCCTCCTCCCCCGGTCTAGCAGCAATCGAGGAGATCGTCCCCTGGTAGGCCATCGAGGACCTTGAGTTTGGCAGGGCCTTCCCATTCGTCACAGCCCAAGGCCCCTTTCACTCTTGTTCCTTTAAACAAAGAAGAGGTCCTAGGAGCAGAGGTCAAGGGGGCCGTCGGTAGGTTGGTCTCCTCTCCCTCTCCTGCGCCATGGGTGGGGGGTTGCCTGGCAGGCCATTATGCCAAGTGGCAGTGTTACGGGGCGGAGAAGTGTGTGGTAGATGTCCTTCGGGTGGGATACCTGTTGCCATTTGACTTCTCTCCTCCTCTGTCGGACAAGCCGCAGCTCAGGAAGATGTATCCACCAGATTCTCTGAAGTTCTTGGCTCTTCAGGAGGAGGTGCAGAAGATACTGGACAAGGATGCGATAGCGGAAGTAGTGCGTCCGTCCCCGGGGTTTTACAGTCTCATCTTCTTGGTGCCCAAGGCATCGGGAGGATGGAGGCCTGTGATCGACTTATCCACCTTGAATCGCTTCATCAGAAAGAGACGGTTCAAGATGGAGACCCCGCGCTTGGTGTTGGCAGCCGTGAGGGAAGGCGACTTCATACTGTCGATAGACTTGAAGGACACATATTTCCAAATCCCTGTTCATACCACGTCCAGGAAGTTTCTTCGCTTCTCTCTGGTGGGCAAGATCTTCGAGTTCAAAGTCTTGTGCTTCGGGTTGACCACAGCCCCTCAAGTGTTCACAAGGGTCTTCTCTTTTGTGTCAAGTTGGGCCCATGCTCAGGGGATCCGTTTGCTGAGGTACCTCGACGATTGGTTGGTCTTGGCAGTTTCCAGGGAAAAGCTGCTGAAAGACAGGGATCGTCTTCTTTGGTTCTGCCTGGACCTGGGCATTTTAGTCAACCAGGAAAAGTTGAACCTCGTACCCACTCAAAGGATTCTCTACCTGGGTATGGTAATCGATATGACAGTGGCGAGAGTTTTCCCGTCGGATCAGAGATTGGAGAAGTTGCGGGCTGTGGTGCGCAACTTCCTCTCAAAGTCGCATCAGTCAGCTCATCAGTGGCAGGTTCTTCTGGGAGTGCTATCTTCCCTGGAGAAGCTGGTCCCTCATGGGCGTCTTCATCTTCGGTCTCTGCAATGGAGACTGGGGGAATTCTGGTCTCCAGCGGGGGACTCGCCCCTGTTTATGGTCCCACTGTCTTTGAAAGTGAGAGAAGACCTTCGTTGGTGGCTGGACGACCAGAATCTATTGAAGGACGTCCCTCTGCGCTCTCTCCCTCCTGACTTCCTTCTGTTCTCGGACGCCTCCCTCGCAGAGTGGGGCGTGCACTTAGGCGGCCTCATCTCTTCAGGCGTTTGGGGATGAGAGGACAAGCAGCAGCATATCAACGTCTTGGAGTTGAAGGCAACTTTCCTGGGTCTGAAGGAGTTTTGGGGGAGTGGTCCCTTCATCAAGTGGTGGCGGACAGGCTTTTCCAGATTTGGGGGAGACCCATGCTGGACCTTTTCGCAACACTTTACAACAGGAAGCTGGAAGTGTTCTGTTCAGTGGTCCCAGATCCCTTGGCATTGGCAGAAGATGCATTCCAACATCCCTGGGACAACCTGGAGGTGTATGCCTTCCCTCTGTTTTGTTTGATCCGCCAGGTTCTGAACAGGCTGTTGGGTTCACAGGTTCTCAGAATGACTCTGGTGGCCCCTCTGTGGCCTCAGGCGGAATGGTTTCCAGATCTGCTATCGTTGTTGTTGGAAATTCCGAGGGAGATTCTGCCCTGGCGGCATCTCCTATGTCAGCCCCATGCAGAAAGGTTCCACCATTCAGTAGAATCCCTGTCTCTTCACGGTTGGAGGCTATCAACTATCTCCTCCGACAGAGAGGCTTTTCTCAGAAGTCAGCTGGGCACATGTCCAGCAGTCTTAGGAAGTCAATCTCTGCTATTTACCAAGGCAAATAGGCAATCTACTGTGATTGGTGTCGTAAACAGGGTTTTTCTCCACTCGCGACCTCTATTCAGCGAATAGCAGACTTTTTAACCTTCCTCAGAGATGAGAAACATTTGTCTGTGTCTGCTATTAGAGGCTACAGGGCAGCTCTGAGTTTGGTGTTATGCCTGAAGGGTATCGATGTCTCCTCTTCCTGGGAACTTTCCCTGCTAGTTAAGAGGTTAGAGCAGTCGTCTTCTCCTAGAGAGCTCAAGCCCCCAACGTGGGATGTTTCCTTGGTGCTTAAGAGCTTGACTAAGAGCCCATATGAGCCCTTGCGCCACTCATCTGATAGGAACCTGACGCTTAAGACAGTTTTCCTTTTGGCTTTGGCATCTTCCAAAAGGGTAGGATAGCTCCACGGTCTGAGTTATGAGGTGAAGCACACCAGGGGTTGGAAGTCAGTGTCCTTCGAATTTGTTCCGGAGTTCGTGGCCAAGACCCAAAATCCCTCAGTGATGATGACAGGTTCGCTTCGTTCTCCATTCCCTCACTGACTGACTTTGTGGGTGGTGATGCTCAAGAGCTTTTGTTGTGCCCTGTCCGGGCCCTGCGTTACTATCTTAAAAGGTCTTGGCACCTTAGACCAGGCTGCTGCAGGCTCTTTGTCAGTACAGGCTGTACAAAGAAAGAGGTGTCTAAAAATACTATCTGTTTTTGGATACGGGAAGTCATCAGACAGGCATACTTGACTCTTGATGATTCCATCGCCACGTCTGTGCAGGCTAGAGCACATGACGTTAGGGGTATTAGTCCCTCTCTGGCTTTCAAAAAGAACTTGGCTGTACATAGAGTGCTGAGCGCTGGCACTTGGTTACGCCAGTCCACGTTCACCTCTTTTTTTCTTAAGGATGTTGCCCACAGATCTATGGACACATTTTCCCAGGGTCCTGTGGTGGCTGCCCAACAGGTTGTGTAACTCATAGTTTCCCTTAACGGGGCACCTTTGTATCTTACCTAAGATGATTGTGTGGATGAGAGAATGAGTGAGCTGGCTGGCCTCCTTCTTTCTCTTGTACCTTTCCTTCTTCCTCCGGGCAGTTTAAGGAATTGACATGTCATTTGCTGGACTGGTCTGATACAGGTGAGTGAGGTAGTCATACTGGTATTTAGTAGCATAGGCTCCGGTCCTGGGCAAGGAGGAATCGGGAGTACTACAAACCCTAGTGCCCTGGTTTGTTTTTTGGAGAGTCACAGTTTTTCTTTGGTTCCCTATACAATGGTTATCCCATATATCATTGTATGTCTCTCAGGTTCTGAGTGGTTAGATTTTAAGTGTATCTAGCTTCTCAACGGGCTTCAGTCCCTCTCTAAGAACTATTTCTTTTGAGAGCTGGACTGGCGGGTAGGCCCTCAGCTGGTCTAGGATGTTTTATACCTCCCTTCAAGTATGAGTCTATCTTATTGTTAAGACTGAGGGTTTGTTCGCGTATGAACAAATGGAAAATTTTCTAAGACAATTTGTATTTTTCATAGCTACAAACCTGAGGTCTTAACGTTATACTGCCCGCCTCTAGCCGCCCCTCTTTTTGTTAAGTCATCTTGAGTTGGGAAAGACTGGCGTAGACGTTCGGCGTTTTTGACCACTCTTCACTTGATCTACGCATGCGTTGCCAGATACAACAAGATTCCTTGCTTTCATCTACTTTTTTACCGGATCCAGCTAGGCGCTAGAAATTATCCTATTGTTAAGACCTCAGGTTTGTAGCTATGAAAAATACAAATTGTCTTAGAAAATTTGTCATTTCAGGATACAGTAGGGCCTCGTTAATCACGGGGGATAGGGCCCTGAACCCCCCGTGATAAGTAAATATACCTGTGTTATCCTGATACCCCCCCTGAAAATTGCTTTAAACCGCCTACTTTAATAATTAACCCACCCAAGACCATTATTTCAATGGCCTACTTTAGTTCAAGCACCAAATATTTCTTCAACTATCACCTTAAACTAAATTCAAGACAGTTTCAAAGTTATTTTTCCTATCTTCAATTTCCCCTGCATCAGATCAGCAAACAAAATTATAATTACCTAACAATTCCTTTCTATTTTCATGATTTGGCTGCTGCACCAAACTAAAAGTACATAGTATATCTATTTCGTGAATGAACATATTTATGATAAAAAAAACATGATTTACTGTAATGATTACAGCACCCAACTATAATATTAATGTATAAACAGCAAAATACAGCAATAAAAATCTAGTTTTGTCTTTTGTTTACGTTTAGAATCAGCTGATGGCCGTTTATTACTGAAAGAATTATTTTGGAAAACAATTTAGTTGCTAAAAGAAACTAATTTATTAATGTAATTATTATTATTATTAACTTTGTACATAATAGTTTATGATATCATGATACAGTAATTCATATTTCCTTGAGAGAGAGAGAGATTGAGAGAGAGCAGCTTGTGACGAGAGTAACTTGAAGAGCTTGAGATAGCAGCTTAGGACGAGAATAGCTTGAGAGAGCAGCTTGGGACTACAGTAATGTTGACTATCTTAGCTCAAGAATAACAATGAAATTTGTATTTTGAATATTTTATGATGATAAGAAATGAAACATGGATAGTGATAAGATATTCTCTTGTATACTGTTATAATATGTGATAATCATTGAGTCAACTATAAAAGTTGTATTGAAGCACAGTTTCGTAAATCACAGAAAGAATAAAAATATGGCAACACATATTTTTATTCTTTCGGGGACCATCTTGTTCTTTTATTACGATAATAATAGATTAGTATTATAGTTTTTTTTTCTGTAAGTGATGAGAGAGAGAGAGAGAGAGATTTTGCTATTTACATTCATAGTGTTTGCAAATTTGTGAATGAGTTTTATTCTAAAAATACATTTAGTCATGAAAAGAAGAAGAAAACAGTAATTAGCGAATCTTGCTCTATGATAAAATTCGTGATTTCGTTAATTTTCCGGAATATACGTAGCATTTGGGCTTCACAAAAAAAGTAAGTAAAGGGATTTATGACAGAGTTTAGAGGATAATTATGTAAAAATACATCGGTACTTTGTAGAACAGTGACGTCACGGTGGTCATATGTATTTTTTTCGTGAATGAATATACATTTATGATAAAAAATAGTTACTGTACTGCTTAGAGTACCATACTGTAATATTAATGTAATCACATAAAAATAAATTAATCATTGTTCATTGTATACTGTAAACATGTAAAGTGTATTTTTGTCTTTTGAAAAATGGATTCCCCAAGGAATTATTCCTTGAAGAGGCTTTTTATTATGAAGATATGCCAATAATATATAAGATTTGCGTTTTATTATGAATATATGACAATAATATATAAGGTAAAAATGGTTTTATTACGTTTACGCTTCGTCGCCGATTGCAAACAACATGCGATAATCTATGACAATTATCGTTTGTATGACTGCAGTGTTCAGAGAAGTTGATTACGTTATACCAAAACAATAATGAAGTTCGAATTGAAAATTTATGTTTTCCTAAATGTTATTACTACTGTAATTAAACTACTACTATTAACATTTCTAAAAGGTTAAGAATGACAAAGGTGCTGTGAAGTGTAAGTCAATGTTTACATTTCTGCTGGCCGCTCAACTACAAGTTGATGTCAATGACGTGGAATTATTCCATGAATAGGCTAAATATTATGAAGATATGCCAATAATATATAAGGTGAGAATGGTTTTATTACCTTTATTGTCAGTTAATATCATAATGTGAATCTGTTCATGCATTTGTTGGTTATCGGAACCGGATGAGGCTTAGCCTACCACCGACAAGCCCGCATGCTGTGATTCATACCAGCGATATATAGACTGAGAAGTGGTCCAAGGAAAAACCTGTGATTAACTGAATCCGTGATTGCTGATCCGCGACTAAGCGAGGCCCCACTGTAGTCAATTGTTTCTGAATCTGCACCAGCTTCGCCCACGTCGAAGCCCTCAAAGTCTCGGGCAGATACGACATCAGGCCAGAGTTTCCTCCACAAAGAATTCAAGTTCGCCTCGAAACCTCCTGCCAAGCTTGATCGATGAGTTGGATGCATATCACAACATCGAAATGCTCCTTCCAAAATTCACGCAAGGTGATGTCGAAACATCTCTTGAAAAGATGTTTCGTATACAGCTTCTTGAAGTTCGATATCACTTGCTGGTCCATGGGCTGGAGGAGAGGGGTGGTGATAGGCGGAAGATAAAGAACCTTGATGAAAGAATACTCCACTAGGATATCTTCCTCGAGGCCAGGAGGGTGAACAGGGGCATTGTCCAACAACAGCAGACATTTCAGAGGGAGGCGCTTCTCTTCCAAGAATTTCTTCACTGTCGGGCCAAAACACAGATTTACCCACTCGGTGAACAGAAGTCTTGTTACCCAGGCTTTCGCATTAGCCCTCCACATCACAGGAAGCTTCTCCTTTAGCACTTTGTGGGCCTTGAAGGCTCGAGGAGTCTCCAAATGATAGACAAGTAGGGGCTTCATCTTGCAATCCACACTGGCGTTCGAACAAAGTGCGATCGTAAGCCTGTCTTTCATAGGCTTATGCCCGGGTAGCTTCTTCTCTTCCTCCGTGATGTACGTCCGACGAGGCATTTTTTTCCAAAAAAGGCCAGTCTCATCACAGTTGAAGACTTGCTGAGGACTGTAGCCTTCCTTGATTGTCATCTCGTTGAACGTCTTAATAAAGGCGTCGACTGCTTTCGTGTCCAAGCTAGCCGCCTCCCCATGCCGCACCATCGAATGGATGCCAGTCCGTTTACGGAATTTTTCAAACCACCCATGAGAAGCCTTGAAATCTGGGGTTGGTGTCGATGTCCCTTCTTCTCCGTCGTCTTCGGCCTGGGCAATCAAATTGCCGAAAATAGCGCTGGCTTTGTGGCAGATTGCCGTCTCCATTATCGTATCACCAGCAATTTCTTTGTAGACAAAATAGTCATGCCCTTGGAAGGTGTAGCTGCTTTGATGGCTTCCTTCTGCTTAAGGATGGTGCCTATCGTCGATGGATTTCGGCCATATTCCTTAGCGATCACTCTTAATCGCATGCCAGCTTCATACTTCTTGATAATCTCCATCTTTGTCTCCAAAAACAGCATTCTCTTCTTTCCATGAACTTCAACTTTCTTGGGACCCATAACTACGTATATACTGTACGTAATTAAGTTATGTAGTATGTATACGTATGTACTAAAGTTCTCACACAACACGATAAAGTAGTACTGGAACGAAATCACTAACGAACTTACGTTAATAAATGAAATCGTATAGAATGAACGAATTCGGCGTCCGTATAGAAACGATGCTGCTACCAAGTGGCCGAAAAAGCGCACCACTACGTAGATGCATGATGGGAGAGATGCTGACCAATAGGAGAGCAGGATCTTATGGCGGTGACTAGCATCAGGAACCAATGGGAGAGCAGGAGGATGGTGGCGAGTCTACTCAGTTGGCGGCACGCGAGTTTTAAAATTGTTATCGGTGGTCCAGGTGAATCTTGGGACTTTACAGCAACAGCCTTTCGTATCCTGAACTATTTTCGTATGTAGAGCCAAAAAATCTTCGTGCTTTCGTAACTCGAATTTTTCGTAAGTTGAGCCTTTCGTATGTCAAGGTACCACTGTAGATGGCGTAGTGATGAAAATTAAGATAAACAAAGAAGAAAAAGTAAATTTGCATCTTTTTATGAATCTTTTAAAAAGTTATACGTCACTGTATCCAATAATATTGTATGTATACCTCATATTATTGTAGTATTATGAAATACTACTAACATAGCAGTCAATGTTTTGGTTATGAAGTCAGCTGATGGTGAATGCAAGTTTGTTTTGCCATATTTAACTCAATTCTGAGTGAATTTTCATGCTTCTTGTTAGCATAAACAAATATCTAGATACTTGACTTATATGAGACAAGGTCATTTTTCATTATACATGTTTTTAGGTCGAAATATGACTTGATGAATACGTCTCGTTGTGATTGTGAAGAAAATAATTTTTTCTTTAACAGATTACATTGGCAGTGTGTTTATTGAATAAAAAATTTACATGATTCCGTTCACTATTTTCACTTTATTTCATCGTAATACGAGCTTTATGTTATTTATCTTTTATCAGCATGAAAACAATTGTAAAATGTGTTCTTTCAAGCCCAGTAGTTTTCATTAAAATGATTTTCTCTTAGTTTTATCTACACTGGCATACGTTTACGGGAGTTTTATCCTTTTTGCTGATGCACGATAATAGTCATTAGCAGCTTGAACAGTTTTCTCAGCTTCAGCTACAATTTGGTTTAAATTTAACAGTATAGTATTTCCTAGTTTATTTTGATCTATAGCGAGTAAAGTTATTACATATAAATATCTCAGTCCTATTCTACGTAACGTCATGTATAACATAACTACGGTAATTGTTTACTATCGTACGATGGTTGAAATACAAGCCAAACGATGTTGTTGTTATCCAGTTCGGTTGTACTTAGCAAAAAAATTTGTTTCTAGTCTGGTTGTTCATGGCTGTACACATTTACGTAATAATGAGTATAACATTAAAACAATACTTTCATCATTCTATGTTGCTGTTTTTGAACTTATTTAACTAGAAGATTCAATAAAGTTAGGCTATTGTAATTTGGTCTCTCTTGTAAAATCGGATTATGGTGAGACAAATTATCGTAACTTGAACACTACCAGTACACTGTATAAAACCTTATCATATCTTTACATACTTTTTCTATTATGTTTTTATATAATATTTGTTATTTAGAAATGTATTTTCCTTATTTAATAACATGAAACATAACAATATGGGTGCCATTTTGAGGGTTGGAATGGATTAAGGGCATTTTAGTACTTTCAGTGGGGAAAGTTATTTTGATGTGCGAGCAAATTGAGCTACGAGTTTGGCCACGTTTTGAATTGAACTTGTAGGTCAATGTACCACTGTAATTTATCCAGCTCACTGCAGAGATATAAGTAACTAAAAGCTATGAGTACTCAAATCTTCAACTTCAATTTTTTCAAAACAAGGATTTTGGAGTTAATGTTTCTTGCCTTTTACGGCAGGGCTGATGTGCCAGTGTGCTGGATAACTAGTATTTATGAAAAGCTTAAGGTTTGTATACCCAAGAAATGTACAGATTACTTTAAAATTTGGTATATTCCAAACTCTGCCCCTCCACATTATCTTTATAGTACAGTACATAGTAGTATTTGGATTGAATATTAAAAAAATATCAAATAGCCAGTCCTGTATGTTGCCTTTCTAGTCAGCCTCAAAAGTCTGCATAATTTTCTTTTAAATGTTTACTTTAATAATGTGTACATTTAGTACTGTTACTTACTTATTGCCACTCTAGTGGTGTGTACATTTATTACTGTTGCTTATTGCCACTCTCTCTCTCTCTCTCTCTCTCTCTCTCTCTCTCTCTCTCTCTCTCTCTCTCTCTCTCTCTCTCTCTCTCTCTCTCTCTCTCTCGTGTGGATGGCCTCGGTTATCAGCGATCCAGTTTTACAGTGCATATCTAGCGATGACAATAACCGGATTTTCTGACGCCGATCCCTATGTAAAGTGGCGCCGATAAGTGCTGTTATTGGCAATTTTTGGTTATAATCATGCTGTCGGGAACAGAACCCCATACGATAAAGCAGGGACTGCCTATATAGTGACTTATCACCAATATCTCCCTCTGGTTCTCTATCTTTTCTTTATTCCATTATCACATTTAATTAGAAGCATGGAAACATTAGGGTTAGGTAAAAAAAATATACATTGAACTCTCATTCTTTGAAGGAGCCTATAATTAAAAACTTTAAGGGAGGTACACACAAGCTGTGATTTTAAAATACGTATTGAGGAAATGTGAAGTGTGATTAAATAAGATTACAGAAAATTCAGCCCTCTGGAGCAGTCTCTGAATAAAACTCAAAGAAAGATGTTAAAAGTTTGTTTAAATGAGAGAATACTGTATCTTATGAAATACAACAATTCAATTCCACAAGTTTTATCCTCATCCATAATCATCAAGTCTAAGAATTATCAAATAAGAATGAACAGGCCCAGAGAGAGAGAGAGAGAGAGAGAGAGAGAGAGAGAGAGAGAGAGAGAGAGAGAGAGAGAGAGAAATGTAGATCAATGACTTTGTTTGACAAATGGGGTTGTTATCCCAGTTGAAGTAACTCTTTGAAGTCCTAGCAGATATTTTTTTATATAGTTGAGAACAATATCAAGGGAGTGTTAGGAATATTTACAGCATTTTCTGTTACTTCAGTAAATCCTTCCCTCCAATTTTGGTGAAGTTCTACAAGTCTCCCATTAAAGTCACTGAGCACCAGTTGGTGTCCTATTTGTCCAAGTGTTCCGAGCCAAGTTTTGGTCTTTACTATAGTTGATTCACTCAAGGTAGATTCTTGTGCCTACAAGACGTTTGTTTGGCAGCCTCTGATTGGCTGGTACCGGAAGGTAGGCTGCTTGCTTAGTGTGTCATATTTTTGTTTGTAGCTTAGAAACTAGCAATATGTTTATATTTCTTCATTTTTCTCCTGATTTGCAAAAGTGGAAAGTTTTGGTCATACCAAAGGATTTGGTATTGATTGTACAACTAAATAATCTTTTTCTGGAATCAGTAAGATAAAACACACAGAAATTATGAGTAACAGTGAAGAGAGAAACATTTCATTCTTTATACTTGTTCTCATTTATCATCGGATTTTGCATATTTCATGCAATCAAGATAAAATAGAACTTGTGTATTCATACAATAAAATCACCCTGAATATGCTGGTGCTTTCAGATTTCAGATGCTTGTAATATGTGAAGAGAAAATGAAGATAATGTCTTATCATGTTGCATCTGTACTTGACTCAGCCTATAAGGAAGTCAGTCTTCCTTAATTCTTTGTTGTTTATTACTTCACTGAGATTATTATTCATATCACTCAAGTAAGTCTCTGATATCTCTTTCATTTGAAAATATATTTGTATAATAAAATTAGGAACAATATTCTGAAATAACCTGATTAAAGCTTAGGCTCAGTTGAAGGGTGTGAAGTCTTTCCACAGAGTTCAACTTCTTTGCTAACAATAGCAGATGCATCCATCTGATTATCATTTTCGTTATCAGATATGTCCAGACTTACTACTATATGATATTGGATTGAAAATGTTCGACAGTCATAATGGGAATTCTCTGTGTATTTATTTATAGAAAATGTAATGATGTAACATGGTAAATATTATTGAAACTGCAACCTTCATATATCGCTAATTGGCAACTCAAATCTCTTGCTGAGATGACAAACACATCGATGTCTTGCGTGTCACATTCTCTCGGCAATACCGTCAAGCTTGAATCATTTACGGATGCAAGATAATAAGACATATTTTACATTTTCTCTTCACATATTACACGCATCTAAAATCTGAAAGCACCAGCATATTCAGGGTGAATATGTTGTACGAAAACACAAGTTTGATTTTGTCGTGATCGCATTAATGATGCAAAATCCGATGAAAAGTAAAAACAGGTAGTATAAAGAATTAAATGCTTCTCTCTTCACTTTTACTTGTAATTCCTTTGTATTTTATCTTGTTGATTTCAAGAAGAGACTTTATTGTACAATTAATACCGAATCCTGTGGTACGGCCAAAACTTTCCTATCTTGAGCAAAGCGTGAGATAATTGAAGAAATATAAACATATTGCTAGTTTTCTAAGCCACAGACGAAAATAATGAGACACTGAGCGAGCAGCCTACCTCCTAGTACCAGCCAATCTGAGGCCGCCAAACAAACGTCTCGTAGGCACAAGAATCTACCTTAAGTGAATTGACTATAGTGATAGTTCTGTTTTTGGTCCCTTTGCTATTTCTGCTCTGCCTTATGTGCACGAGGACAGTCTTTCGTGTCCATTGATACCTCTTAAATCTTTACTACATTGTATGTAGTCCTTCATCTGTCTGCATAATTTGCAAGAAATGACTGGAGCAAAAGCACTTTCTTTTTCTTATTGGTTAAAAAAGAGTTTCAAGAGAGGGTCTCCTTACACTTAGGATTAGGGGTCATAAAGTGCACTTTTTGTCATTGTTTGGGCTTTCAAGTTTGATTTTGGATTCTCTGCCATCCTTAGGGAGGGCATTGGGACCCATTGTCGTGGCAAACTATGTACAGCTATGCTCAGAACTCATGCTACATGACTACAAAAAAAATCAGTTCAAATCACACGGATTACGAATTGTACCAATGCATAAAAGGGATCATATTTATATAACCATGAGGAAAATAGTGCTAGCTGGGAATTTGCAAACTTTTTGACATGTATGACTAGAAATAAAATCAAAATAGTTTAACACTACGTACTTGGCAACAATACAAAAAGAATCATGCCGTATGAGATTTGAGAATGACTGAACTTTGTCTTCTTCATGACTCAACTTTGTCCCCTTCATTATTGACTCTTCATTTTATGTGACACTGGAGGCATCGATTTCCCAGAGTACCACCTGTTCCACTTTGTGTGCTTAGTGAGTGTTCTTTGGATTCATTCTCTGCTGGGCGATCCATTGCTTATGGGAGGCTTTATTATCTGAGATAACTTCCATATATGAATTCAGTGCTTGTGGAAGTTTTTCCTATCTAAAAGTTTGTTTTTTTTTTTGCAAACTTACATTAATTTTACTGGGGCTGGACACCTGGCAGGTATGTTATCACAAGATCTCATCTGCTTCATCCTCCCGCTTTAATGGTGATTCATTCTATGTATGATGAATAGGTTTTTTAATAAAGCAAGTTTATATGCAGCCCTACTGATCTCCTAGAGATTCCCCTGTCTTCAGATGAGGGTTGGCCCAAAAGAAAAAAACATAATTTCTTCATGGACCAGAGGGTTGATTGGGCATGTGCACTGGGATCTTTCTCTGAAACAAACACTTTGCTTTGTGTACTTGGATGCATTTTATACAGTTAAAGGCTAGTGATGATTACTGGGCATAAATTAAAATTTGTTGTTGTGTAAAAACATATTTTCTAAATACAGTTTAACTTTACAAGTGTTGTTCCTCATTTTATGCATATATATTTAAAATACTGAGGTATTGAAAATATTCATTATTTTCACTTGTGTTTATTTCTGCATTCTTTTGTAGTCCCAGCCTCCAAGTCAGCCAACGCCTGTCCGTTACTCCCATCCAGTTGGCCACAAGATAATCACTCTTACACAATTCAAACAGCATATCAAGCATTTGCAACAAGTAAGATTTTCCCCCTCATTAACTGAATGATTTAGTCTGAATTTACATTGCATGCCTTTCTTAAAAAACAAAAGGAATCTTTGCCTATTCAAAAGGTAAGTAAATGTCCTTTAGACTAAAAAATTCCTTAATCCAGTAGGATCCAGTATGTATTATGTTTATAGCAGTATTCATACTCCTTGTAAATTGAAGTTGCTCTTATCTTTGAAGATTTATTTTTTTAAGAGATACATGAAACCCTGGAAACTTTGTATCACCACCAATTATTATTATTATCATTATTATTATTATTATTTCCTTTTTTTTATCTACCACAGTCCTCTAATTCGACTGGGTGGTATTTATAGTGTGGGGTTCCGGGTTGCATCCTGCCTACTTAGGAGTCCATCACTTTTCGTACTATGTGCACCATTTCTAGGATCACACTCTTCTG
Organism: Macrobrachium nipponense; assembly: GCF_015104395.2. Lineage (NCBI taxonomy): Eukaryota > Metazoa > Arthropoda > Malacostraca > Decapoda > Palaemonidae > Macrobrachium > Macrobrachium nipponense. The sequence goes on from NC_087200.1 coordinate 153,283,366, forward strand.
CATGAGTCCTGGAGCTACTTCAGCCTCTAGTTTTTCCAGATTCCTTTTCAGGGATCTTGGGATCATGCCTAGTGTTCCTATGATTATGGGTACAATTTCCACTGGCATATTCCATGCTCTTCTTATTTCTATTTTCAGGTCTTGATACTTATCCATTTTTCCCTTTCTTTCTCTTCAACTCTGGTGTCCCATGGTATTGCAACATCAGTGAGTGATACTTTCTTCTTAATTTTGTCAGTCAACATCACGTATGGTTTATTTGCACGTATCACCCTATCTGTTTTGATACCATAGTCCCGGAGGATCTTTGCCTGATCATTTTCTATCACTCCTTTAGGTTGGTGCTCGTACCACTTATTACTGCATGGTAGCTGGTGTTTCTTGCACAGGCTCCAGTGGGGGAGCTACATGGCCTGTCATATATCATAAAGCACTCGAGAGGTTAGAAGTCAATGGTATTCGAGTTTGTTCCAGAATTCGTGGCCAAGACTCAAAACCCAATAACGGATGGCAGATTCGACTCCTTTTCCATACCTTCCTTGGTAGACTTTGTAGACAATGACAAAGATGAGATGCTTCTGTGCCCCATCAGGGTAATAAGAGAGTACTTAAGAAGGACAAGGCACCTCAGGCCGGGGTGCTGGAGGTTGTTCGTAAGTACAGGACGGAACAAGAAGGAAGTGTCCAGGAATACAATGTCGTTTTGGCTAAGGGAGACGATCAGGAATGCCTACATGACAGAAGACAGGGGGTCAAATAGCCAGGAGAGGGCCAGAGCTCATGACATCAGAGGCTTGAGTGCTTCTTTGGCATTTAAGAAGAATATGTCTGTGGAGAGAATTCTGAAAGCTGGTGTTTGGAAACGCCAAACAACTTTCACTTCATTTTATTTAAAAGACGTTGCCCATAGATCCTTGGACACTTTTTCCCTGGGTCCAGTGGTGGCGGCCCAACAAGTGATATAGCTCATCCAGTACCCCTGGCGGGTCAGTTTGTGTCTAGTCTGAGATGAAGGTATAAAAGCAGAATGAATGGGATGACTGGTCTTTTTTCTTTGCTACTTTCTTTCTACTCCTTTACCTACGGGCAGTATGAAGGAGAGTACTGTCATATGCTGGAACGGACTAGATGCAGGTGAGGTGGTCAGCCATACTGTAAAGTTATCTTAGGGTATAGTATACTTTTCAGTAGCAACACACTCCTCTCGGTAATAGGGAAGAGAGGGGTGAGGGTGGATCCAGATGCAAGGGACAAGAGTGGTTTATGAGAAGGGAAGGTTCTCTGTTCTCCCATAATGTGTAAACCATAGAATGGTATCAGCACCCAGTGAGGGAAACCAATAGATTCGCTTGTATCTTTGGTTCTAGGATCATTGTCCATTCTCTTGGAATTCCCCTAATATTCGGAAATGGATAAAGATGGCGAACTCCCAGTCAGTTATAGAGACTTACAACCCCAATAAGTAAGTCTATCCTAATGTTAAGACCGAAGGTTTGTTCCGTATATGAACAAATGGCAAATTTGTAACTAATTTGTATTTTCATAACTAATAAACCTGAGGTCTTAACAGGTAAAGGCCCACCTCAAACTACCCCTCTAGCAGTCTAAACTGGGTTAGAAATATAACTGGTGGGTCACAGGACGCCAAGGGCATTCTGGGTATACATGCCCCTTGACCTGATATAGATGCCAATAGTCCCTGGATCTCACAAGTTTAGTTTTAATTCTACCGGTTTCCAACTTGGCGCTAGTAAATCCTAATGTTAAACACAGGTTTGTTAGTTATGAAAAATACAAATTAGTTACAAATTTGTCATTTTTCGTATTGCCCTTCCTACGTATGGGAGAAATGTTTATTTCCATCTACTGTTTTTTGAACATAGCTGGTTCTTAGGGTCTGATCTTGAGCCGCTGTTCTCATTCCTTCAGGTTCCTTCTTGAGCTCTCCCCTCTGTAGCCATGTATTTATGGCTTTTATCATATTTCTGGCGTTGAGTTTTGACTTGAGTATCACCTTGAGTCAGCATATATTCTTTCCTGATCGTGTCCTTCATTTCTTGATGTTTTATCCCCTCCTTCCATTAGTTCCTTAGAGAGCTCAAAACTCCTGCATGGGATCTAACTCAGCTACTGAGTAGCCACACTTGAGCTCCTTATGAACCTTTACGTTAGGCTTTGGATAGACACTTGACCCTTAAGACAGTTTTTCCTAAAGCCTTGGTGTCATCAAAAGGATAGGCAAACTCCATGGTCTGTCCTATGATGTTAAACATACCAGTGGTTGGGGGTCAATAGCCTTCGATCCCGGAATTCATGGTTAAGGCTCAAAATCCTTCAATTCAGGATGACAAGTTTGCCTCCTTTTCTATCCCTTCTTTGGGAGACTTTGTTGACAACAATCCAGATGAATTTCTCCTTTGCCTCGTAAAATCACTGCTTGCGTATCTAAAAAGTACTCAACATCACATACCAGGGTGTCAAAGGCTTTTTATTAGCACATGCTGGGTCAAGAAAAAAGTATCCAAGAATACAATTTCATTCTAGCTGCAAGAAGTGATCAAGTATGCCTACTCCTCATCATCAAAGTCTACTGCCAATACCATGCATGCAGAGCACATGACATTAGAGGATCGAGTTCCTCCTTGGCATTCAAGAAGAATGTATGTTCATAGGATTTTGAATGCTGGTTCATGACATCACCAAACCACTTCCGCTTCCTTCTACCTGAGGGATGTTGCTGACAGGTCCTTGGACACTTTCCCTTGGTTCAGTGGTGGCTGCTCAGCAAGATGTGTAGCACATCCAGTGCCCCTAGCTGGACAGTTTGTATCTTGCCTAAGATCCTTCTTCTTTACATATGGGCAGTATGAAGATAGTGCCATCATAAACTGAACTTGCTTGATACAGGTGAGTGAAGCATTCATACTGTGAGAGTACTCGTTATTAAACCTTTAACGCCGATTGGACATATTAAACGTCGATATAAATTGTCTGTTGGTTGCTGATTGGACGTATATACGTCGATATAAAAAAGTTTTTTTAAAAATTCGCTGAAAAATAGTTATAGGCCTACTGGGCAAAAACTTTTGAATCACGCGCCTTGGGGGATGCTGGGAGCTCACGGATCAAGGTGTTGTTTTGTTTACAATCGTTACCCAGGCGCGCAAGCGCGAATTTCTTCTCCTCGCGCTAAAAAGTATCAGCGACACATCTCGGAAATTATTTTGTCACTTTGACATAATTTTTGCACCATTTCATATTAGCCATTACACGAAGTATTATATATGAAAATGTGCTCAACTTCATGTAGAATACAACAAAAAACAACTTATCAGTTTTGAAATATTTTCATATAAATAACGATAAGTGCCAAAATTTCAACTTTCGGGCAACTTTGACTACCGAAATGGTTGAAAAATGCAATTGTAAGCTAAAACTCTTATAATTTAGTAATATTCAATCATTTACATTCATTTTGCAACAAATTGGAAGTCTCTAGCACAATATTTGGATTTATGGTGAATTTATGAAAAAAACTTTTCCTTACGTCCGCGCAGTAACTCTTCCGAAAAAATCATAATTTTTTTCGTCTGATTGTCGTAATGTTTGCACCATTTTAAATTAGCCGTTACATAAAGTTTTATATATGAAAATGTGTGCAATTTCATGTAGAATACAACAAAAAACAACTGATGGTTGTAGCTTTTATCAGTTTTGAAATATTTTCATATAAATAACGATAAATAGAAAAAATGTGTCCTTCGGTCAACTTTAGCTCGACAGAAATGGTAAAAAACTGCAATTGTAAGCTACAACACTTACAGTCTAGTAATATTCAATCATTTACCTTCCTTTTGCAACAAACGGGAAGACTCTAGCACAATATTTTGATTTATTGTGAATTTTTTAAAACAGCTTTTTTTTTTTATGTCCGTGCATTACGAATTCATGCATCATTTTGTGATAATATTTTCTCTGTGTTGCCTTGATCGTTTTACAATATGTTATATACCAAAATGATTGCAATTTAGTGTACAATACAACAGAAAAAAATTAACTCGTTAGCTTTAAGTGTTTTGCTCACAGTGCGATTTGTATACAATTATATATGAAATTTTTTTTGCGCTGTCATATATCCCAATATTTATATATGATAATGATATTTTTTTCATTTCTGATAGTTGCATACCAAACTTCAGGCAATGACAAAAAAGGGAGCCAAAAATGAACTCTTAATCTTGAAAACTAAGCGTGCTGTGATTTTTTGAAAAAAAACATTTTTTCTGCTTCGGCGCTCACTCGCGAATGCCGCCGGCATACGGGAGACAATTTTTAAAATACCGCTTTGGCGTTTAAGGGTTAATGTAAGTATCCCTTTCAGTAGCAGACCCTTCCTCTCTAGAGCAGGAAGAGAGAGGAATGATAGCAAATCTATATAGGTTGCTAAATTGGTTTGTTATTGCAACAGAGCTCTTCATCTTCCACATATGTAAGGAATTTAGGTACTGTACAAAAACCCAGTATTGTTAGCTTTAGATACACACATATCTAAAGGTTTGGAGGCTTAAGTCTTCTTCCTTAGAGTTCTGTTATACAGGGAGATTGACCAGGTGTAGCACCTCCAGTTGGTTCAAGATTACTTACCTCCCACCAATAGTGAGTCTGTCCTAATTTCAAGATCCAGGTTTGTTCCTTGTATGAACAAATGACAAATTTGTATTTAATATGTATTTTTCATAACTATCAAACCTGTGGTCTTAACATTTAATGCCACCCCTTGGTCAGTTTACCCTGGGTTGAAAAATAAATAAGGCGTCACGAGATCAAGCTTGGGTCGATGGTGGTATACATATTGTTTTTTTACTGGTTTCCAGTGGGCACTAGAAGGTTTATCGTAATGTTAAGACTGCAGGGTTGTTAGTTATGAAAAATACAAATTAAATCAAAATTTGTCATATGGGAAATTGCATTTGACTAGAAATGTGCAATATGTATGATGTTTTTGTAAAGTAAGATTAGTGTATATATTTATGAACATCTAGTCACTGAATACTAACAAGTAACATATGCTGTACCATTAAGCATAAAATACTTTTCTCATTTGTCATACTGCTAATAATTGTCATAATGAAAGTAATGAAGATAATTACATTAAAGTTCACATAAGCAATTAAGTATAAGTTGGTAGGCATTTATATATAATGCCCTTTACATCTTGTTAGCTTTTATTGTTAAACTTATTGTTATCACTAGGACCAACAGCGACAAGTAATAGACCCCAGTAAACCAGTCCTCCAGCGATGGAAGGAAACGCCTACTACCACATCTACAGCAGCTGGAACAACAGTTACTCAAGTGACTACTACTCCTCATGTCTCTCCAACTTCCCAGGTATGGTCAGGTTTTGGTGAAATACTTGAATGGCACTTTGGCATGCACAAATGGCATTCCAATTTAGTCACTCATTAATTAAGACCTCTTGTCTTTTAGGAAATTTACAGTTTATGTAACATACTTGTGTTTAGGTTAGCATGACTAGAACTTGGTACTTGCAGTTTATGGTGTTGAAACCCTGGATTGTAGATTTATATATTTTTGTTCAGTTTACTGACCTTTGATAAAATGTAAAATCATATCCATTAGTGTGTTGTGGACGTGCCCGAAGGTTATGAACTATTAATTATCCTGTGTATTAATACTGTTTTCAACTAATGTAAAAAGGGGAAACCTGGTTGGGTTAGGACTTAACTCCTTACATAAAAAGTCTCGGGCTTGATAATCAAAGTAAAGAAACCAGTAGTTCCAAGCATGAGCAGTTTATTGGTGCTCTTGAGTGGTTGATGGCACCAATAAGCAGTTTATTGTTGCTTATGATGTCGTAAACACCATTTATTACCATAATTATCTGCGATTTTTGGTTAGCGGCGCTTGGCCAGTAAAAGAACCCCTGCCGCTAACCAGGGACTGCCTACTGGAAAGGCATTGGAATGTATTGCTGCCAGTGACTCTCATTTAACTTGAGTTTGAGGAATGTGTGGTTACCTGGCTGCAGGTAACCACATATTCTAAGAGGAGAAGATGACCAGTTATTTGCTGACATAGCATTGCTGGAGGCTCTGTAGTTTGATGGAAGTATGTTATTCAAAATGAGAATAACTAGAGTGAATGATAATGAAAATGAGAAGGAATGAAGAAAAGAGTACAAGTAGTCCCCGGGTCACGGCTGGTGTTCGATCCAGCGGCATACTGTAAGTCGGAAATCCCCATAACCCAGAATATTGTAAGAAAAATTTGTAAAAATGAGAGAGAGAGAGAGAGAGAGAGAGAGACTTACATATGCTTGGGGAACGAAACAGATTTTTGAGCTTTGCCCTGGTAATAAACCTGTATTCTCCCCTCCTTATAGTGAACCCTCTCATAAGAGAGACCTGTTCATAGTGAACCTTTCTGGTAGCTACAGCTCCCTAAACCAGTTTTCTCACCTCATTATAGTGCTAGCAAGTTACGGTGCTTACGGCACCGCTACTTCGGAAAATCGGCTGTAAGCTGGAACAGATTTTTTGATGAATATAGTATTGGAAAAAGTGCCTTGAATACAGAATGCCATAGGTCAAGACAGCTGTAACCTGGGGATTACCTGTATTCTTATAGCCATAACTTGGAAACTGCCTGTAGTCTTATAAGTCCCAACTGCAAAATTTGAGAAAGACTGTTGTGAATAGCTTCCTAGACGCAATGTGGAACCAGGAGTGCATGTACCTTC
>NC_087200.1:153295128-153337866 GCF_015104395.2 Macrobrachium nipponense
CCCTCTTGGCAAGTATCTTTGGTATAGCCTGAATGTCAAAGATCAGATTGTTTCCTCTCCTGAGTGACACAAGACAGACTAATCTTTGGTGCCAAGTTTCTCCTCTTCTCCCTCATAAAACTGTTGAAGCCACTAGTAAACATTGCTGTTGAATCACCCACCAATCTGTTGTTAGTTGTTTGATGGTTCTTGAAGCAATTTTATTGTGTTCTGATGTCTGTGAAAGAAGAAGAAAGGCAGCAAAAGCAGGAGGAACAGTAGAAAAAGAATTGAAATTTATTTTAGCAGACATAATTAAATTTAAAATGTCACCTTTACTGTCATCAGAAGTGCTCACTAAGTTTATCAGGGCACCTTCTACAGCTGTACATATGCATACACCACTACTGTAAAGTGTATTGGCATTCTACAATCATGTATGTTCTTCTAGGAAAACAGAAAGGCCTCTGACTGTTTCCCTATAATATATTCTACTGCAATCTTTGCAAGAAATGGAATAAATTCCTAGATCCTTATTAGTAGGATATAGGCTAGTTGCAGTGTGGGTACAGGAGTGGACCATGGCCATGCAGATATCTGAATCACTCTTGATGTCCTCTCTTGTAGTTCTTCATCATCTTTTTCATTTGTGTAACTTCTTTGATCATCAGTGCAGCTGGGAAAAGTCTGACTTGGAGCAGAAGACAAGGACAACATATTTATGACTTTTCATCAATCCTATAGACACCCATCCATGTGATGTGGTGGCTTAAAAAAAAATGGTCACGGTCACATTTGTACTGAGGCTGCTGAATCATGAATGAACCCCCTCTAGAATAAAACTTCCAAATACATATTATGTTTGTAACAGAATCTGGTGGTTGTATACATTGATTCAAAAATTTCCCCACAAACCAAACCCCCAGGCAAGATGTGAAGCTCATGGCAAGTTGTCTCTCAAATTGCTCCTCTAGAAATTTTGTCCTCCATGAATCAACACAAATCAGAGGTGGGTTACAAGGAGAAACATAAATTGCTTGGCGCCGAAGGCAGTTTTTCTTGGTCTACAAGTCTTTACTTGTTATATCAGAAGGATAATTTGAGTGATGATGGAAGCATATCTCAGAAATCAGGGCATCACAATTTCAGAGAATGTGTTTGCTGGCCACTAAGATCTTGTGGGCAGAGGTCAGTACAAGTTATGTTCCAGGGGGAAATATGGTTGTGGACAGCCTCAGCAGAAAGGACTAAATTCCCTCTTGAGTGGTCACTTCATCCAAAGTATGCAAGGCTCTTGTGGCAGCAGCTCCATCAGATCCATTCTATGGGTGGCCTGAAAGAATACTCTCTCCCTTTTTTTGGCTTAATAAAACCCAGTTGTACAACAATCTCACTTTCACCTATTCCACAAGGATTTAGAGCTACTAGGCCTAAACTCCTGGAGATTACCCAGCAGAGCCTTAGAGGTAGGGGCTTTTTAGCAGAGGCAGCCAAAGCTGTCTCAAAGTCTAGTTGAAAGCATTCTCAACCCATATCAGGTAAAATGAAAATTCTGTAGTTGGTTCTGGAAGGAATATTGATTTGAGTGATACCACTATTCCAGTGCTATGCAGTGCTTCCCCACTTTCATGCGGGAATAGGTTCCAGAACTTGCCACAAATGCAAAGAACACAGAAATGCAAAAATCCCCTGTAAAAATGCTTACAACTGCCAAATATCCAGTAGATATCCACTTGCAAAATTAGAAAAATATGTAGTTGTATTGAGAATAATGATAATTTTAATAAAACTTGTTTTACTGTATCTAATCATATTGCATGTGGTATTATATTAAAATATATGAACAGAGCGATGATGCGCCATTTGCATTCAGGTTTTGTTTACAGCCGTAAAATAATCAGCTGATTACATTTTACCAATATCATCACTGTCTTTAGTTGTCTAATGGAACTTAATTCAGATACATTCCTTTCATAATTTATCACAAACTATTACTGAAACATTCATCATTTTACTTACAGAAACCATTTATACTGTGCTTAGATTTTATGTAAAAACCACAGTCTCTCTCTCTCTCTCTCTCTCTCTCTCTCTCTCTCTCTCTCTCTCTCTCTCTCTCTCTCTCTCTCTCTCTCTCTCAAACAGTATACCTATCCTTTAATAAAAAACAACAGGAAAATATCAATGAAACATTATTTCACTTACAGAATCCATTCAATATTGTGCTTAGACCTGGATATAAAAACCACAGTTTTCTCTCTCTCTCTTTTATATTTTATTGAAAAAATACTGTAATTAGTGGAATACACAGTGTTGCTCTATGGAAAAAAGTGAATTAGTGATAATTTTAGATTCTGACCAAAGAAAAATCTGCAAATTAATGAAAGTTCCCTGTGGAAAAGTGAATAATGTGTTCCACAAAAATCCGCAACAAAGTGGGCCGCGGAAATGTGAAACACATAAACCCGGGGGACCACTGTATTCTATTTCAGAAAAGATCAAACTATGTACCAGAATTAGAAGTTGGTAGGTCTGTCCTTTGTCGGTTCATCACAGGGATGCAAATTTCAGGTAACCAAGGCCTAAGTACTGTGCCTTTCATCATTCCTTCTTACCACTGCATACCCCAAGTGAAAGGACCAGGGAAACCACAAGAGGCACATAAGGACTTTTTTATTTCTGTTAAAATATCACTAAGCAAATTTATCGGGGAAACTTCTTGGCAAATTCTTGATATTTAGCAGTTTTACTTTTTTTTGCTCAAAACTTTACCCAAATTCATTACAGGTTGCACTTCCCTCCTTCCAACCCCCCATTTTTCTTGCATTGTGTTGATCGGACTACATATACATGTCCAGTTGGTTGTGAGAAACCAAGTGATCCACTTAGCTGACTTTATGCACCTTTCTGTCAATTATTTGACTTAACTAGGAATGTAGTGCCTTGGTGGACCATGAAATTAGGCTGTTATATGTGATGGGTTTGTAAGGAAAAAATTCATTTTTTAAAAATCAATTTGTTCATATACAAAACAAAGCTTTGGTCTTAACATTAGGATAACTACTCAGCGCCAGCTGGAAACCGGTAAAGTTTAAAATAATTGTGTACGCAAGGGACTATTGGCATCTGTGCTTGGTCATGAGACATGTGGGGCCACCCACATACCCCTCTTTAACTTGTGACCCCGTCAGTTATTTTCTTAACGCCTTTAAGTGAGGACGTGGTTTACTTCGTCCTTTTAAAGCCAGTTTAGTTTGCCCCCTGTTGTTTTCAATTTGTTGTTTGGACTTTCCGGGTATGTGAACATGAAGCTTTCTCATGCTGCGAGACTTCCTGGATATCACGAGAAGCAGTTATACGCCCTGTTATTTTCTTCGATGGTTTCAACGTCGATGGAAACCGTCGAAGTACTCTTCGTGTAGTAAGTCGTAGGTGAAGAAATTCTTAAGGTATGGTTAATTCATTACCTGTGCTTGGGAATATCGCATATTCATATGAATTGCCTGTAGTCCAAAGCTTTGATGTATCTGGATGTACTTTGGGAAGTAATTATGACTAATTGTGCTCCTTTCCCTGCGGGGAGAGGCATGCATCGCCATCTTGTTTTCGTTCCAGATACGTGGGTAGAGAGGATGCAGATGTGCGGTCGGCGTTAACCTTATCAGGAGAACCAACCCAAAAGGACAGTAGGTTTGATGTTTAACGTCGTGTTGCCATCCAGGATCCCACGTGATGGCTGTCCCTTTTATCTTGACATGCACTGGATGGCGGTCGGATGCGTCGCCATCTGTAAAGAAGCAGATAGGCCAACAAGGCAGCCTTTAATGTCAGGTTGCTATGACTACGAGAATAACATCAACAGCCTTGCACTTCTGGTAGGGTGCTGGGTTCACATTTGAGTTGCTCAGTGACTTCATAAACATGGCGTCCGCCATGACGTCTCTTCACAGCTGCGGCCTACACGAAGGCATGCTTCCATTTTCATTTCGAGGTACAAGAGTACTTTACAACTATGCTTTCGGATGGGAGGTTTTTAATGCACATTGTTTTTGAGAGAAATTACAAGCGTTAGGAGATATAAGTCACATAATGGAAAAGACAAATAATGGAAAAGACAAATAATGGAAAAGACAAGTCTTTCCTTTGTATCCTTCCGCTTAGGCGTCAAGCTTAGGTGACTGGCTTTGATGCCAGTGCATTCTCCTGCCAATCCTGGAAATAATAGGGACTTCGTAGCTGATGCTTGAGCCAAGAGAAGAAGTTTCTTCTCTATCTTCGAGCCAGGATTGTTACATCCCTATTATATGAAAGCACAAGAAGTAGTTGTAATTGTCGAACAAGTGAATAATGGAAAGTTAGTCGTGTGGCTGCTGTGAAGAGTTGGAAAAGGCTAGAATCAGGGACTTCATGACTGATCCTCGTGCCAAGAGGAGAAGAATAATTTCTACTTCATCTTCGGGCCAGGACTGTCTCATCCTTGTAAAGTAGAAATGCCACAGAAGGTTGGGTCTCTTGATCTTGGCTGCAAGAGTACCATAAACAGCCTCACGCTTCCATCAAGCGTGTTAACGTCATAGCCAAGACCGCTTGTAATGGCGTTAGTCATGACGTCACAGCCTACTGATTCTCGATTTACTTCGCTGCCTCCGGAACCTAATACGCTTTTTGACTCATTGGTACACACAGTAATGAAGAATAAACAGGATCTAGAGGTGAAAATGCCTAAGTAAGACAAAAAGAAAAGGCATGATTCGCCTTCTTCTTCGTCTTCTTCTCTAGATGATGTCATAGCTAAGTTCGATGGCATCACTGAGTGTGCCAGTCAGGCGTTGGAGGATATGGGATTTCGTGACTGATCCTCGGGACAAGAAGAGAAGAGTAAATTCTTCTTCATCTTTGAACTAGGACTGTCACAGCCCAATCAGCAAGAAAATCAAGAAGTCAGTGGCTGGTAAGCTCAAAGCAATCGGACGAAGCCGTTTACAAGAGTCCGAACAAGAGAAAGCGTTGACTGTCGCTGTGCTAGCGGCCGACGTGGAGTTGCCAGAGGTGACTACAAAGAGTCTAAGAGAGACTACAATGCCGTGGATTAACTTGTTACTTACGCCGATGCTTTTACAAACGTTTTCCATGGACTCTAGCTGTCAGAGTAATAAAATATGATAAAATAGCTCTCATATTTGTATATAGGATTGCAAACAGATAACTTCTTAAATCCTACTGACTATAATATTTTCAAGATCGAGCCATTAACGGCCATTAAGGATCAAAGGTGCCAAGGCCTTGTGGTTGGACGACCATGATGCATGCTAATAGATACCTTCTCAAATCCTACTGACTAATCGGGATTGAGCCATCAGTGGCCATTAAAGATCATAGGTGCTGTGGCTGTATGGTCGGAAGGCCATGACGCACCCGGACGTTTGTCAGAGGGTAGGAGTGAGTTAACGTCTCCTGTGGCTGAACACAGTGCATTAGAACCGGAGGGAAGAGAAGACCAAGAGTTTCTGGCTTCGTATGAGGTGGTGATTGATTTGATTAGTCAATTCAATAACCTTTCGGGGACCCAGCATGCTTACCCCGGGGATTGACATGGTACGTATTTGGTTTGAAAAAGGATATGAAAGTGTATGAATTACCTTGTTCTAGTCGTGTAGAGTCCATTTTACAACACGTAAAATGCACGGATTGACAGAAGGATATGGATGCCTCTTAGTAATCGTATGTAGCCTGAAAGGTGGGAAGTAGCATACTTTGGGTTGACTCCAGAAAACTTCAAACCTTTACAGGTAGGGAGAATTCCCATATTTTATATATACTTGTTGGTATAAGCTGGTTTCTTCCTATAAGAATATTGACCAAACGCTACGACTCTTACACAAGTAGTTAAAGTTAATCGAAAGCTTGGTTCCTTGAATGTACTGTAGAACCATTCTTCTTAATGAAATCAAATGGGAACTTAAGTCGAAAGAAAGGTGAATGTCATCCTTTCGTCACATAAGGTAGCCAAGCCTAAGTAGGGCACTTGTAACCTAAGATGCTATAGCCAGGATAATTGGGTCCTACCTTTTAGCCTAACCTAACCAAAACCAAGTCCTAGCCTATTGGAACGTAACTAGCCCTAACTAACCAAGCCAGGTCTTGCCAACTTAAAATAAGTTAGTCAATTCTTAATTGACTATACCTACTTAAACTAGTCCAAGCGGTTGTTGGCTAGGTTAACCTGGAATCTGCAAATGGGTCTCTTCCATACTGGTCTAGTTTTTATATTGAAGTCATGAACCTAACATTGAGGGTTCAAGTTTCAGTTGGCTAGAGCGAGGCATTAGTACCTCATCATATCTGGAAGGGGAAAGGGTGGAGTTTCCCATTCTTCGAGAGTGAGATAGGGTGAAGTGTCGTTTGGTACAATTCTGGGCTAGGTTACTCGAGAATAGCACCATGATGGTTTCTGGCAATATAGGATTTCCCTTTGGAGGGTAGCATATTGAACATATGCCCGTATATTGTAACAGGTCACCGCATAAGGTGTTTTGTGGTTGGCATCTTAGTTTTTACAAAAACACTGAGCTGTTTAATAGCTCCTAGGGCTGAGGGCTGGCCTGAAGGATTGGATATTTTTTACGTGGCTAGGAACCAATTGGTCACCTAGCAATGGGACCTGCAGCTTATTGTGGGATCCGAACCGCACCATATCGATAAATTATTTTCTTATCACCAGAAATAAGTTCTCTGATTCCGCGTTGGCCGAGATGGGAGTAGGATCTTGGACCACCGGTTTGGCAGATGAGTGCATAAACCACTCGTCCAGAGAGGAACTCGTATAATGGAAAAACTATGTAATAGCTGTCTCAGGGGTTTCACCCTTCGAGGAGCCTGAGGATTCCATTTGCGATACTGGGAACATCCTGAAGGTTATGCAAACTCTAGGTTCTACCAGTTCCGCCATGTCCCGGACGGAAGGATGGGTTCCAGTAATTAAGGAGGACCCAGGATGAGTGACTGATAAAGTTTATTGTAGCACAATCATTGCTACCAGGTTCGTGTGGGAAAGAGGCATCACCGATAGGTAGAATTAATATCTCAAGGCCTGGAGGTTGACCAGTATCCCCTTTCGAACTAATAGTTCTCAGTTTTTGGGTGGAGAGTGTCACCTCGGACGTAACACGACTCCAAAGGTCATTAGCTCACATATACAGAATGACCCTTGGGCTGTGACTGCCTGTGTAGTGGACGTTTCTGTCCATTAAAGGCATTCGGTCAGTAGACAATGATCTGGTGGAGAGGTTGTCAGAATAGAGGGAAGAATCTCTGTAATTACATGTTTACATGCATGGTGATATACATTGGACTGGTGATTGGGCATGTGTATATCGCTTCACGCTGACTAATCTTCAGATGAATCAGGAGCAGTGAACTGGATGGGGCACATAAGAACTCCAATCTGATAAGTGAAAACATACTCTGTATCAGAGTAGTCTTGACGGACTACCACCAGGCACATACATCAGTACATCAGTCCCATTACAGGAAACTGACTGTGGATGGGGGGTCTTCCTCTGACCTTGGTAGAGTGGTAGTACTCAATAACCAGGGTTTTGACGTAGACTCAAAAGTAGCCTGGAACTTCAGGATAATAAGTCAATGCAGCACAGGTCATGATGACAGATACATTTCTTAATCTTGCTCAGTACGGTGTGAGTATGTGTGAGGGGCCTTCAGCAGGGCCGGCTTTGACTTGTCAAAGTACTCTGTAGTTTTAGTAAGAACTACGTCGCCTAGAACATTAACGTGGTAGACATAAAGGAATTCTGGTATTCAGAAAACTGATCAAAGGTGACAAACTCCCAGTTGGTTAATAGTACTTACCTCCCACCAAGAGTAAGTCTATCCTAATGTTAAGACCAAAGGTTTGTTTCATATATGAACAAATGACAAATTTGTAACTAATTTGTATTTTTCATAACTTACAAACCTGAGGTCTTAACATACAAAGGCCCACCTCTAACCACCCCTCTATCAACTAACCTGGGTTGGAAGAATAACTGACGGGGTCACGAGTCAATGGGGGTATGTGGGTGACCCCACATGTCTCGTGACCAAACACAGATGCCAATAGTCCCTTGCGTATACAATTATTTTAAACTTTACCGGTTTCCAGCTGGCGCTGAGTATTTATCCTAATGTTAAGACCTCAGGTTTGTAAGTTATGAAAAATAAAAGTTAGTTACAAATTTGTCATTTTTTTAGTACAGTAAATAGTGTAACACATTTTGGCTGGAATTGATGTTGGTGGTTTTTTTTCAGTAGACCTGGAATTAATGTCAATGTTTTTCAGTTGACCTGTTTGTTACCTCTTTTCTTTGTTTTGATTTTCAGCGTCGCCATGCTTCTTCAGAATATGTCATGTTATACAGACTATTTGTGCAGGAGGACAAGTCAAGTATAGAAAGAGATAAAATAGACGTTCAGAATAGCAAAGGTAAGTCTGGGGTTTCTTGAAAGTATTTTTCACCCTTAATGTTTGACCAAAGTTAGTCTCGGTTCTTCATAAGGTTTTTCCAAATTATTTGTAATTAAAAGAGAGATGATAGTTGGACATCAAAGTAGGAAGAGACCAAAAGGAACAAATGGAAAGTGAAGGGCACAAAGGAATACAGCTGGCACTGATGGGTCACTGCAAAGAACCTGTAGTACCATCTAGAATGCACCATTTATGTCAGTTTTGTTAAATAATATATGCCTTTCAGTCACTGGAAATATTCTTCTGAAGATTTTCGTTTGATGGCTTTACTTATGCTATTCTGGCAAATCAGAAATTTGGGCATATCCAGATGTTTGTACAATTGACTTAACTAAATAATATGAAGTTTTGTTTATGTAACTAACCTAGTACTTATATAGCTTTAAGTTCCACTTATTATGGCAGCTTGAATTCAAAATTCGTGGATAACACTTGAGACTATTGTGTAGGTGGCAGTTGTCCCACTCACTAGTGGGAGATTAGGAACTACTGTAAGCAGAAAGCTCAGTTTGTTCCTGCCTTCGTCTGGTAAACACTGGGGATGGCGGTAGCTTGTTCATTATTTTCCAGTTATTTAACTGGATTTCAGTGGTGGGCATTCCCTCTGGAATGCATATTTAGTAACCTTTATTGGAATCTCAAGAATTTTTTTTCTTTGTTGATTCATCAACGAATCTGTTGTTTATTCATACGAGCTGATGAAAATAGTTTGGCCCTAAAGTCATTCTCGTATATTACGCCATTCCTTTAGGCTAAACTTTGCATAATGTGTTTTGTTTACTGGTTCTCATTAATTGTATCTTTGGTATATATAGTTTTGCCTCTGTTTAAAATTCTCAAGTGGTTTTTTTTTTTTAGTATAAGTACTTACTCACAAACTGTCTATTGCCTCAAAGCAATTTTTGAATGTTTCGTCATTCTTTTAAGCTAACAGATAGGCAACTTTACTTGCAAGTTGCTGGTATAATTTTACCCTGAAAGGTAATCTTGTATCTTACATCAGGACAAGCTTTTACATTGATGTTGTTTGCAGGATGAAGGCGATTCAATAGACGTCGTTAGACAATTACCTTAAAAGTAATTTGTGAATGTTCATCTTTTATAGGCTTCTTGTGAGTGGACAGCATAGTGTTGTTTAAGAAAGGCATTCTTGTATCTTGTACCTTTCCATTAGGCCAAAATATTTTATATCGATGATGTATACAAGATAATTATTAAATGTTCATAATTCCTTTGGGCCAAAAGTTTGCATATCATGTTTGTTTATTGAACCTAGTCTTGCTAACTCCCTGTAAATAATGTTATTTTAAATCTCATACTCAGGATGTAGGCTATTCACAAATTTGTTGATCAGTACTTGCTTTAAAGTGTTTATTAAATATTTTGTCATTCCTTTGGGTAAAAGAATTGCTTTTCATGTTGTTTACCGAACCTAGTCTTGCTAACCGTCAGTAAATAATATTACTTTAAGTCTCGTACTTTCCTTTGCAGAGAATTAAAGTGTAAGGGCAGAAAGTAGTAGGAGAGAATGATACTGATATGAGAATGCTATCTTCGACCGAGAATCAGTCCTAGTAATCACTTCAGCAGTATATTGTGGTTAGTACTCACTTCGGCAGTACAATTTAGATAATTTTCTCATGTTTCTTGTACAAGGAGGACACTCATCTAAGTTGATGTGAACTCTGTGAACACTCCTTTCTTCCATCACCCAGGAATGCTTACTACAGCTTGACGCCAACTCGTGATATGAATGCTTGATGGCACCAGCTCCCACTCGGAGCAGCAAGGCTCCAAAAGCTCCCTCCTGATGGTCATTCTAGAAAGTCTTTTTACTCCTACTACTATAGCCCTATAATTTTATCCCCTTGCTTCTATGCCTGGCTCCTCCCCGTCCTTCCCATGCCATTGCCAGTCTTGTGTCCGGGTTAACAGAAATTAACCTTCCAAGTGAGTGTTGTGTAGTGGATGAGGTGAATATCGAGCCTGCCAGTCTAAGTCCCTGACACACTCCCCGGAACCTGGGAGAAGTCATATTGAATGTCCAAGGGAGGCTGGTGGGAATCACCATGGGTAATTGCCTCCTCAGATAAACCTGTTGCATTTTCCCAGGTATCGACAGACAGGTGTCTTTGTGTTGGTGTGATTGGTCACGGGTAGTCAGCCCCTCAAGCGCACCTTTTGCAAAATGCCAGGACGCTACAGTCAACCATTGGATAGGCGTCTTTTTGGATGTAGCTCGTTTTTCTTAGAGTTCTTTTCTTACCAGTGCATGCTCAAGAGAAACATTTGGTACTTGAGTGGAGCCATTCTTCCACTTATAGGCACTTCAGCTTTAGTACACCGCTTGAAGCGTCAGTTTTGCCCATTGGCATTGAGCATATAAGAACGTGATGCACCAATGAACGCACTCTGGCACCAGAATGCCTGGGAGTGGCCTACTTTATTGAAGTAAAGAGTACCCATTAGTGCCTGTGTATTCAGATCATTTGGCTTTACAATGACATCCATCTTTTGTACCTATCTAGCAGTACTTAAATGAGATTTTGGTGTTTTTAAGAAAACTTCCTCCTGCAGTTAAGTATACCAGGGACTTGTTTTTATCTCTGGTGTCTTTAGTGCTAGAGGAAGAGTGTAAGAAAGCAGAGGAGGACTCTTCTTCAACTGTATACGGTTATTTACTTGTATTTGCTTCGCAGTTTTCCTACCTCCTTCTTACCAGTGACTATAGTTCCCAGTGCATACTTTTATGTTAAGCAACCAACCTCCAATCCCTCCAGGTTGTTTCCTAAGGTGATTTTGTCTACATTAATGAAGAAAGCACTTAGTGCTTGGTTCTTGGTTCTCAGTCATGAGGGTGGAAGGAAAGTCTTGCTTTCGTTTTACTCCAGTTAGATTTTCGTAGAGAAGATACTCCAGTTATTCTACTGGAGAAGCTCCTTCCCCAGGGGCAGCTGCCTCCTTCCACAGCGACTTCTCGGCTCTCATCAACTCGTCAAAGACATCCTTTTTTCGACTGAGATCAACCATATGTTTTGTAGCCTATTCAAGATTTTTGAAGCAGTTGGTTTTTTTTAGACTGGTCATTAGGTGCAGTTGCACACAAATCCAAGAATGCCAGTTCTTATCTGTGGACTTTGATACAGTCACTTTTGGAGTGGTCTCCTGTGGTTGATAAAGGAATTAGAGACAGTGCTTGGAAGTAAGCTTGTCTTTTCAATATGGGAGTGTTAAAGAAAGAGAATTATGATGCTATTATGCCTCTTCGGGAGTGACTTCGACACAGAAATCGGTACTCTTCTTAGCACAGACTTCTCATGGTGGAAGAGCAAGACCTTCCTCAAAAGCAAGACCAAGTGTGTGTGTGCGTGTTGTTTCAAAGTCCATTAAAAGCCCCTGACTAAGTTTCTAGCTAAGAAATGAGGGTCAAGTTCTCTGTGCACTGGTATCCCCCCAGAAATGAATGTTCATAGGACATCAGACGAACATACTTTACAAGCTTGCAAACTTTAAGCCCCAAACCTAAAAAGTGCTTGTAATACACCTAAAAAGTACCTGTTTTCGTGTACATTTTTAGGTTTGTGCAAGCCTTAAATATGCTTAAAATAATCTTAATAAAAGCCTTGAAAGAGCTTCAAAATACCATTGTATAAACCTTCAAAAGCCCAAATAGAACCTTAAATAGGCTTTATAAATCCCTCATAATTACCTATTAACTCCTTTTAACATACTTTGTAAAATCCTGTACAGAACCTTAAATAGGCTTTATAAATGCCTCATAATTACCTTTTAATTGCTTTAAACAAACTTTGTAAGGATATTAAACAACCCTTATAGAGGCACAGAAAACTTGTTTACAAGGTTTACATGAACCTTGCAATGGCTTTGAATAATAATTTTCAAGGCCATAAAATGAAATTTCATACTCTTACAATAAATAACTCAGGAGAATGAAAATTTTAATCTTGCTTATCATTTATTTTGCACTGACATGTCTTAGTGAGGACTAATACTGTACAAGTAAATAGTCAAGTAGCAACAGCCTCATTCCTTAAAAATATTACAGTAAAAAAAAAGGTATATTTAAAGTATGTATGTAGATACACACACATGAGACTTGTGCTAATGGACAGCTATTTGTATAAAACACACATACACATAAAATAGTCTGTACCATACTGAAGACTGCAACCACTTCGAATGATACAAACAAAAGATGAAAGATTCAAATATATCACATCCCATCAAGCGCATGAACAATTTATTTTGGGTTTTATTTTTATTTTTATTTTGGTAACAGATATATGCATCTACAAACACTGAAAATATACATGTAATAAACCTTATAGAATATGTCAATATGTAGATACATGTACTTAAAAACAAAAATTTGGAGAGAGACTTCCATCTCCCTTCCTCTGTGGAATTATTGATTTCTTCCTCATAATTTTCACTGAAGTGGTAATAGTGGCCAAAAACTGACTGTGATACAGCGCCACCCTTTC
The DNA here is from genome assembly GCF_015104395.2 of Macrobrachium nipponense. Classification (NCBI taxonomy): domain Eukaryota; kingdom Metazoa; phylum Arthropoda; class Malacostraca; order Decapoda; family Palaemonidae; genus Macrobrachium; species Macrobrachium nipponense. The sequence goes on from NC_087200.1 coordinate 153,308,137, forward strand.
AACCAGATGCTGAACACAATTCAGCCATCTCCATAAACAATCCAAGTCGCATGTATGTCCCCTTTTCTAGGTAGAGATACATAGGTGTGCTTGCCTTTAGGCTGGTGTCTATCCTGAAAAAGTTATATACGTATACGTATGTAGTTTTCCCTTTCTCTCACATTAGGCATTGTATGTTACTTAGCCTACAGTGTTTTTGAACTGATTTTGCAAATCTAATTCAAGTTAATTCCACCTTATTAGTAACATTATTTGGACACTAAATTTTGTATGCTAGCCTATTTGTTTAAGCATTATAGGTTTGGCTAGTATACAAAATTTAGTGTTTAAATAATGCTTTACAGATACAGAAATTAGATTAAGCATTATAGGTTAGGATAGTGCAAAGAGGGAAAAAAAAGACTTTGTATACTAGGCTAACCTATAACGCTTAACCTAACCTGTGTGTCAGTTAAGTGTCACTTTGACTGGAGGCAACTTTAAACAAAATTTGTTCATATACGGAACAAACCTTCGGTCTCAACATTAGGATTTACTAGCGCCAAGCTGGAAACCGGTAGAATTAAAATTACACTTGTGAGATCCAGGGACTATTGGCATCTATACCAGGTCACGGGGCATGTATACCCAGAATGCCCACGGCTACCTGTGACCCACAGCGATGCAGAACGTGGGAGGTAGTTTGGCAGCAAACGTGCGGTTGCCAGCAGAAACCTCTCAGTCTCTCCCTACGAGAGGGATGACGTCACAACATACGTCACACACCGGCATGGCAGGCGTGATGACGTCACAGACTGCTTCTCGGCCTATTTCGCTGCACCCAGACGCTAATACGCCTTCTGACCCGTCAATGCAAACTGTAATGCAGAAATTACAGGATATAGAGAAGAGAATGAATAAGATAGACAAAAAAGAAAAAGTGTGATTCGCCTTCTTCGTCTTCTTCCTCTAGTTCGGCGTCATCGCTAAGTCCGATAACGTCACGGCGAGCGCCAGTCAAGTGTTGGAGGAGGATTCGGGAGTTCCTGGCGGATCCTCGGGCTAAGAGGAGAAGAATCAATTCTTCCTCATCTTCGGACCAAGACTGTCATATCCAAGTCAGCAGGAAGGTCGGGAAGTCAGTGGCTATTAAGCACAAGGTTAGCAGACGAAGCCGTTCGCAAGAATCCGAACAAGCGAGAGAGGCGACGGCCGACGGACTAGCGGCCGATGCGGAGTTGCCAGTTCGGATCGCAAAAACTACGATACCGCTGGTAAAATCGACGTTGGCGGCGAAAGGTGCAGCAGAGGATAGAATGCAGGTCCCAGTTTCGCCCGTAAGGCCGTTCAAAATACGTACGAAGGACGATAAGGCTCCTATTAAAAGTACAAAAAATAGGGAGTTGGCAACCTCGGCGGATACGTTCGTGGAAGGTGGGGGCTTCTCCCTCACATCCCTTGACTTAATTAGCTACTTAGCCGGGGACGGCCGTAGGACGCCATAAATTAGGTAGGTACCTATAGTACTAGCCTATAGGTTTACTTAATTTTTGGCTGAGACCTTGTACAGCCTACATTCTCGTCCATTTTAGTCCAGCCTAAAGGTTTGCTCACTTCAAAACCCTTACAACAAAAGCAGCTCTTCTTAGAGTCGTAGATATTTTAATTCCCCAAAGATAATGCAGAATTATTCCCTATGTAGACTACTATATATAATGGTACTTGTCTCTCATATATTGCTATAGGGATATGCTATAAAATGATAGCGAAAGATAATGGCATAAGCAAGTCACTTACCTATGGGCTCTGGCTTTCTCAAGTTGTCGTAATAGTGTCTATATCAGCTGGCTTGCACTTGAATGTAAATTTAAGTCAGCCACTGTCAAACAGATTCAGTTCATGCGGCCCGCCAATTTGTTTACGCTGCTGCAGAGACATCTGGTGGCAGCATTTGGTAACCATTTCCCACTTCCCACTCAGTTCAAATTTCTCAATCACAGATAATTGCTGTATCATTTTGGGCATATAAATATATTTCAGTACTCTATATGCTGTCGTTTGCTCACCAAATGAGGACAGATGTTTAAAACAACAATTGATAAAGGAAGTCTTTCTAAGAAATGGAAAATCCTTTAACCCTTAAACGCTGAAGCGGTATTTTAAAAATCGTCTCCCGTATGCCGGCGGCGTTTGCGAGTGAGCGCCGAAGCGGAAAAAATGTTATTTTTAAAAAATCACAGCACGCTTAGTTTTCAAGATTAAGAGTTCATTTTGGCTCTTTTTTTTTTTTGTCATTGCCTGAAGTTTAGTATGCAACCATCAGAAATGAAAAAAATATCGTTATCATATATAAATATTGGGATATATGACAGCACGAAAAAAAATTTCATATATAATTGTATACAAATCATGCTGTGAGCAAAACGGTTAAAGCTAACGAGTTAATTTTTTTCCGTTGTATTGTACACTAAATTGCAATCATTTTGGTATATAACACATTGTAAAACGATCAGGGCAACACAGAGAAAATATTATCACAAAATGATGCATGAATTCGTAACGCGCAGACGTTAAAAAAAGCTGTTTTCAAAAATTCACCATAAATCGAAATATTGTGCTAGGATAGTAACAATGCCATACAATGGTCAACGAATTTAATGGTTTTATGTACTCTCTCTCTCTCTCTCTCTCTCTCTCTCTCTCTCTCTCTCTCTCTCTCTCTCTCTCTCTCTCTCTCTGCTATTGGCTGTTTATATATTTCTAATGGTAAAATGTTTAAGATTACTTTAAAATTATATTAATAATACCAATTCAATGGTATATTTGATGTAGGATAATACTTTAAGTAGACATTTGGTATTTGTGATTTCACATAGTCCCTTGTAAAAAGAAAATGGATGTCTCAAATAGTAACAGTATGAAAGAAAACGTGCATGACTGAATACTTATGGGGGGACTGAATTATTTTCACATACGTAACTAAGTCATTCAGTACGTACATAGTATGTATTTATGTATAAACATAAAATGTTAAGAAAATTTACTTTAAAAACCCAAAAACGTATTTAATTAAATAAATTTTTTCCCAAAGATTTAAATATGAAACCATTAATAGGATATTTTATGTATATTTGATGAAGGATGGTCTTTTTAGGGATACTTTGGTGTTTGCATGTTTAGGATAGTTTATGAGCAGTTTTAGAGGGGGGGTTCCAAACATTCGTGGATTCTAACTATTCGCGGGGGGGTCTGGTACACATCCCCCGCGAATACGGGGGGACCACTGTAGCTTACATAAACAAACAAGGAGGTCTAGTGTCTCAACAGTTACATGTGATGACAGTTCAACTTCATCAGTGGGCTGTAGAGAACGTAGTAGACATCAGGGCTAGATATATTGTGGGAAAAAGAAACATAGTGGCCGACAAGTTGAGCCGCAGGGATCAGATCCTGGGAATGGAGTGGTCCTTGCACCAACAAGTAGTGGACAGAATGTTCAGGTTGTGGGAAAGGCCAATCATAGACCTATTCTCAACCAGGTACAACAAAAAGTTGGGAGTATTGTTCGGTAGTCCCGGACGTAGAGGCAGTAGTGGAAGATGCTCTACAACACCCATAGGACAATCTGGACGTCTACGCATTTCCTCCATTTTGTCTAATCCGTCAGGTTCTGAACTGGGTAATGTGGTCTCAGAACCTCAGAATGACTCTGGTAGCTCCGTTATGGCCAAAGGCGGAATGGTTTCCGGACCTCTTGGAACTCCTGATAGACGTGCCGAGAGAGTTACCCCCATGGAACAACCTGCTATGTGAGCCGCACGTGGAGAGGTACCACCGGTCGGTGAAGTCCCTATCACTTCACGGCTGGAGACTCGAGTATCTCTTGCGAGCGAGAGGGTTTTCGCAAAAAGCAGCAGCGCACATGGCAGGAAATATCAGAAAGTCATCGACAGCAGTATACCATTGAAAATGGTCAGCATACTGTGATTGGTGTCGTAGAGGGAACTTGTCTCCACTCAGTACCACTATTCAGTAAGAGGGGTGATGGTAGATCCAGATACAAGGGACAAGAGTGGTTTATGAGAATGGAGGGTCCTCTATTTCCCCATAGTTTATAAACCATGGCACGATACCAGCACCCAGTGAGGGAAACCAATAGATTTCCTTATATCTTTGGTTCAAAGGTTTATAGTCCATTCTCTTAGAATACTCCTAATATTCGGAAATGGCTTTAGGTGGCAAACTCTCAGTCAGTTAGAGACTTAACTCCCTCCAATAAGTAAGTCTATCCTAATGTTAAGACAGAAGGTTTGTTTCGTATATGAACAAATGACAAATTTGTAACCAATTTGTATTTTTCATAACTAACAAACCTGAGGTCTTAACAGTTAAAGGCCCACCTCGAACCACCCCTCTAGCAGTCTAACTGGGTTAGAAGTATAACTGGCGGGTCGGTCACACGACGCCGAGGGCATTCTGGGTATACATGCCCCTTGACCTGGTATAGATGCCAATAGTCCCTGGATCGCACAAGTTTAATTTTAATTCTACCGGTTTCCAGCTTGGCACTAGTAAATCCTAATGTTAAGACCTCGGGTTTGTTAGTTATGAAAATGGAATTTTTATTCTAAAATTAATATTAATAATACTTACCTGTATAATTTATCTAGCCCTAAATCCCCAAAACCGCACCAAAATTTACCACATTGGCAACCCTGTTACCTCCTATTCTGTCCGCTAGTAGGCAACGCTGCCGTTGACAGTTACAAAACCTTCCCTGATAATCAGTTGTGATAGGCAGATCGTGGGGTAGGATGGGTGGGACTAGATAAATTATACAGGTAAGTATTATTAATATTAATTTTAGAATAAAAATTCCATATTAATAAACATTACCTTAATATAATTTATCTAGCCCGATTAACCACATTGAAAAGGAGGAAGGAATCCGAGTACAATTTCCCCTTCGGACAGAATAGGATATAAAACAATCAAAGAAATATATATCACAGGCAGTTAAAAACTCAACCCGAGGCCTAAGATACTAAGAACTCCAAGTCTCCTACCATAATGCCGCAGAACTGCGGTAGTAAAGGACAAGGAGTAAGTGTATAGTCAGTCAGTCTGTACTAAAGTCAGGTAACCGACCAGGTGACCAGTCAGACAAAATGAGGACAGCAAGGCTGCACCCCGATGACTTTATCAAGCACTACGACGACACCTGCTCTCTCATGAATGTCTGGTGTCAAGAGAGAGGATCGGGTATTGACAACTCTTTCCCTGAAGGATGAGTGCCTTGACTGCCTGGGCAATTCAAAGCTAAGCAAACATTGGGGGTGTATCAACGCAACCCAACGTCGCCAGCAGCGATATCGGCTCATGAGCAACTCCTGACTCGAGCTTTCTGGTGCCAAGAGAAAGGAGCGCGGAGCAAAAAGGCGACTCAGTCCCGAAGGACGAGTGCTGGCAGTCCAACCTGGTCTCATGTTAAACGATCATCGGAGGGTGTATCAACGCAACTGACGTCGTCAACAAGAAACTCAGGGCTACTAAATGTCGCCTGATCTCGAACGAGTGTCTGACTCCGAGAAAACAGGTGAGACAAGAAGTAGATGGTGAACAAGTCACCAGATGACAGCAGACGATCCGTCGACTAATTCCCTATCCAGAAGGACAATAGAAGAAGCGTGACTCGTCAGGACAAGCGAACCAGTGGCTAGTCCTAGGTCGGCATCGACTTTGGGAGAAGCATAGTCGCCAGTGCCGACAACCCAGTGGCTGGTCCCATGTCACACTGACAATGGAAGCAGCATGAGTTGTCAAGCAGCTAGTCCTTGTCATCAACAACACCTAAATACCAAACTGCCTAATTCTCATTGTAACTAAACCTAAAACTGCCATAAGTTATAATGTAAAAACAAAAAATATATACAACAAAAAAGAAAAAATGATATACAGGTAGCAACCAAACGTAAAACAAGAAGACTACCTAATTCTCCTGTCTGACGACCTGTCCTGCCATCACCAACGGGCCCAAGGAACGAAGGTCGCCTAGAACTAGAGAAATATCCCTCAAGTTAAAAAAAAAAAAAAAAAAAAAAAAAAAAGAATTAGAACGCTAAGTCGCCGCCTCAAGCACCTTGGCAACTGAGACGTTCTTCATAAAAGCTACTGATGTAGCAACTGCTCTAATACTGTGTGCTCTCGGCATCTGGCCCTCACAGGCAGCCGAACCACCAGTTTTAATAATAAGATCTCTGAGATAAAAGGATACACCATTCTTTGATATAGGTCTCTTGACATTTCGGGGTGAAACAAACAAATGACGGGGACAACCCTGAATGTCCTTCGTCCGGCATAAGTAGCATGAGAGCGCCCTAACAGGGCAAAGAACTAATTCCTCATTTAAATTACTGACAAAGTCAACCAGCGACTTCAGCACGAAAGACCTGGGAATGGAATTATCAGATTATTCAGTCTTTGCGACAAATTTGGGAAGGTGTGACAAAATCATGTCTTGCCCAGATCTAGCAACCAGAAAAGAGAGTGCTTGCAGTTCACCCACCCTCTTGGCTGTAGCCAGCAAGACAAAGAAGAATGTCTTAGAAGAGAGGTCCCCAAAATCGGCAGTATTCAGAGGCTCAAATGGAGGGAACCTAAAGACTTTAAGGACTTTATTAATGTCCCATGTCGGAGGAGAACACCGCAGACTGGGTCGGCCAACTGTCGCTCCACTCTGGAGGACAACCCTTTGTGCTTGGAAAATCTCCTGACAGTCTCCAGGCATGAAGATGAGCTTGTGGAGCCTCTGATGGAACTGATGAAAATGGGGTTGTTTGAGAAGATCTGGTCTCTCTGTCAGACGAATTGGGGGGGGAAGGCTCCACCAGAGCTTCCAGTAGGTCGGGAAACCACTCCTTTTGTGGCCAGAAGGGGGCAATCAAGGTGAGATCCAGACGCTTGGTTGCTCTCACTTTGTTTGAGGACTGACCTCACCAGAGCAAACGGAGGAAATGCATTGGCTTGAAGGCCCTCCCAGTCCTGGCAAAGAGCGTCTGTCCCGGTACTCTGAGGAGTCTGGTAAGGGGCAAAGAAGATCTGGCACCTAAAATTCAGTGGGGGGGCAAACAGATCGACTGTGACAGGTCACTACTTCCTGAGGCTGTCGAAGACTTCCTGGCAAGTGTTCATTCCGACCCTTGAACTTCGTTCGGTCTCGACAAGGCGTCTGCTAAGACATTGTGATGGCCCAGGATAAACTGAGGGACCAATGTAATCCCCGTCTTCTGCCCAACACAGGATTGATCGCGCTTCTTGAGTGAGAAGGTCCGATTGTGTGCCATCTTGGTTTCTTAAGTACGAGACTGCTGTGGTGTTATCGACGAAGATCACGACAACCGACTCCAACAGTCGATCCGGAATGAAAGAAGGCCTAGGTACACTGCCCTTAGTTCCTTCCAATTTATTGACATGATCCTCTCTTCCTCTGACCAAAGGCCCGAAGCGGCTTCAGAGCCCAGGTGCGTGCCCCAACCTTGATCCGAGGCATCTGACCAAAACATTAGGTCCGGCTGAACTGAAAGAAGAGATGTCCCTGACTTGAGCCGGTGAACTTTCATCCACCAACAGAGATTCTTCTGACTGTGGAGAGGAGGCGACTATCGTGTCCTCGGACACGAAATCCCACAACTGGCGAAGTGTCGATTGAAGGGACCTCATTCTGAGATGACCTCCGGGAACCAGTTGGATGAGTGATGACAAATGGCCCAGGAGAGTCCTCCAAATAGAAACTGGCTGCATTATGGAGGACAAAATTTATTCGACCAGATTTAAAAGCTTGTCTATCCATTTCGGAGTGGGAGAAGGCCTCAAAATCTGGGAATTCAAAACAATCCCTAGATAAGTCATGATCTGGCAAGGGATTAGACTGGACTTGCCGAAGTTGATATGAATGCCCAACTCGACACAACGAGACAGAACTATCTCCCTCGACTGGAGACATTTCTCAAGAGATTCGGCCTGGACTAACCAATCGTCCAGATACCGAAGCATCCTTACATTTAACTGATGCAAAATAGCCGAAACAGGAGCCATCACCCGAAAAAAGACTTGTGGAGCAGTGGTGAGGCTGAAACAAAGGGTCTTGAAGTGGAAAACTCCCCATTCCGTGAAAAACCAAAGGTAAGGTCTGCTCTTTGGATGGATGGGGATTTGCAGATAAGCATCCTGCAGATCGATGGAAATCATCCAGTCCCCCATCCTGACTGATGAAAGAACAGTCTAAACAGTCTCCATTCATAACATGGACTTTAGAATGAACTTGTTCAAGACCGAAAGATCTATGATGGGGCGCCAGGCACCCGAGGCCTTAGAACTACAACACCCGTGAGTAAAACCTGGGAGAAGGAGGAGCTCGCTCTATGGCATCCTTCTCCAAGAGAGCCGAAAGCTCCTTCTCCAAGGCTTGACCCCTGATTGAGTGTGAGGAATAACCGCTGAACTCGAGAGGACGATTGGAAAGTGGAGGTCTCGAAACAAGAGGGAACTCGCAACCTACCTTCAGGACCTCCACCACCCAAGCATCCATTGCTCTCTCCAGCCAAGCTGACCAATGGTGAGAGAGAAGCTCCTACTGTGGTCTCCAGGAGAGGTAATGACTCCTACTTCCGAAAATTCTTACGCAGAGGCAAGGAAGAAGAAGAAGAAGAAGGTCCACCTGGAGGTTGAGCTCTTCCCCTGCCCTTAGAGCCATGCCAAGAACCTCTTCAGCGTTTCAAAGAGTGAGCACCAGAGGAGGAAGCTGAGGCGCCAGAAACCTGAGATGAACTCTGGAAAAATGAGCCAGAAGGAGAAGGTTGTTGGGCTGGAGCAGAAGGTACGAATCTGGCACTAAACTTACACTTACTCCTTGAAGGAACGGGAGGAAGACCAGAGGCCTTGATGAGGCCCAGTGAGCTTGGGAAGAGGCATCACCTTGGTGTTCCTTCGAAAACTCAGATATATCAAATAGGGAATCGCCTAAAGGAGAAGAAGACAACAAATGGCTTCTCTGAATCTCCAATACAAGAGGAGGGTAACTGCGACAAATACAGGCTACGCCTTAGAGAAACAAGAAAGGCCTGCATCGAAGCGGCAAGCTCGTTCTGATGTACAGAAGCGATTGAAACAGACGAGCAGAATTTCTCAAAAAGAGGAGCATCAGGAGGAACAAACCTGTAGTCCTTGATATACATTAAAAGATCTCCGAGGACCCACATATTGAAGGATTGAGCTTCTTTTAAGGGGCTCATAACAGACTCCATGGCAATAACGTCTTCGATTGAGACCGAGACCGAAGCCTTGGAAAGCAAAGGTTGACCCGAAAGTCGGACAAAATCAGGATTTGGTTCGGGGGGTCAAGAGAATGAAGTATCATCCGCCACCTGATAAACTCCTCTCCAGTGTTGTAGAAGAGAGGAGAGCTTCCTCTTCCCTTCCCCGATCACCTTCGAAAGTTTAGCGGCGACGTCCGCCCTCACTCTCGCGAACCTCTGAGCAAGGGAAAAAACGTAAAAATTCCCGCGTCCGGGAAGAACTGTCAAGAAAAATCCCTTCTGTAATACAACGAGGCAGAGGCTGCTTCTGCTTAGGCCTCGCCTGAGGAAGAAAACTCAAAATTAAATCAAAAAGTTTCTTGAACCCGACATCATGACCGCCTTTCAAAGAAACATCAATATCACACGAATCCAAGTCATCATCATCATCATCGTCAGATCCTGAGAAACTTCCCCTGAAGTAAGATCCTGACGACTAGCTACCTTAGGTCTAACACTAATAACCCTCCCCCCTTCTCCTAAATCTGTAATTTTTCAAACTTTTGTTTCCAGCTAGTTTCCATCGCCAAAACCTTGAATCAACATCAGAAACAACTATTTACTGGTTGTACAGGTGGCAAAGCATCAATTAATTCGGAATCGGAATCACACGATACCGAAACCGAAGAGCCAGAACCATGAGCGCACAAATCAAGGAAATCATTAGATACAGGTCTAGCTACTGGTTTCTTTTTCTCCTTAATAAATCTGTTACGCTGCAAGATTCTTTAATGTTTCATACATGAGTTACAACAATAAGTCAAGTCACAAACCTGTCCACGACAAAGCTACAAATGTCATGGGGTTAATACTCCCTGATACTCATCCTTGTCTCACGAGCCGGACAATTCCTGATGTTGCTGGCAGAAAGAAGCATCGAATTACCTTGTCAATCCACTGGACTGTTGGACAGGTCACGTAATTCAGGGTCGCGCAAAAATTCGTAATACGTATAATATAAATACCACAATAGAAATAAAAGTTAATTCACTATTTCGTGGATGTAATACATGAGTGGTAATTAACATAAGTCGCATTAACAATTAATGAGAGCTTTAAAGGCACAAAAAGGTTTAGGAAATTTATAAAGAGCGGCCGTGATGTAAACAACATGGGCGCTCGTTAACAACTGATTATCAGGGAAGGTTTTGTAACTGTCAACGGCAGCGTTGCCAACTAGCGGACAGAATAGGAGGTAACAGGGTTGCCAATGTGGTAAATTTTGGTGCGGTTTTGGGGGATTTAGGGCTAGATAAATTATATTAAGGTAATGTTTATTAATAATACAAATTAGTTACAAATTTGTCATTTTATTATAAAAATGTCATATTTGCATTTCTTGAGAAAACCCAGGAAATATTCCATAGGTATCAGTAACTTTTAATCATTTATAACTTAAAATAAACTGTCCTTTACATTTATCATTCAATTTAAGAGTTTTTCTAGCATAGTGCACTAGAAAAACTGCCATAATGATGAATCTGGGGAAAAAGGCAGTCATCTGAGAAGTTGAGGAGTTACTGTGTTAGGTAAGAATCAGACATATGTAAATTTCAATTAGAATTAGAAGAACTATGATAAACCAAGAAAACTGTTATTCATGCTATGTTCACTTAATAAACATCAACAACCACTTTGAGGATTATGTTGGAAATACTGTACTTTGCAAGAGGCTGCAGTTGTGTCATTTATGCTATAGTTCACAAGCAGATTTTTTTAAGGAAAACTCGGTGCTTAAAATATTAGTGGAGGCATGGTAACAAAACTACTGGACAACATACTGATTGAGCCCTATTGTATGTTGATTGTAGAAAGATTTGTCATAATTATACAGTTTAATCAAAAGTTTCAGGATTTATGTAAGAAGTCTGGTCATAGGATTAAAGATTGTTTCAAGTTGAAAAGAAGCAAATATAAGGGTGAAGTTCTGTGTTTGATCTTCCAAAATTTTAGAGATTACATATCGCATACCAGCAAGTTGGTCACTATATTCCATGACAGCAAAGATGAACATTATCATGAGTCATAGTGTGAAGAGGAGAAAGTTGACCAGAATTGGTCCACTTTTACTGGTTATTTGTGCAAAATGTGCAAAAAATTTTTATTGTTATGGCTGCCCTCACTGATTAACCTGTCTTTCTGAAATTTTGCTGGAAAACCCCCATGTGTAAAGACAGAGGGTGCCCCAATTACCTCAGAACCCATATAGGTGTGGCATACTGCTCAAGAAATTTCCTCTGGATTAGAAATTCCAGGGTCTGTGTATCACCTTGGGCAGCAGATCCACAAACCACTTCTGTAGTATCCAAAGGTGGTTTATCAAAGTCATCATGTTCCTGGAGCTTCTTCTCTAGGATTTGCCTGTTGAGGTTACACAGGATAAACCATAAATGTCCATATTATCTCAAGGATGCTATGTCTTTCTTCTGCCTCTTGGGTCTGGTTGGTTTAGACTTGTATTGAACAGTACTGCTATGTCTTAAGAACCTTGTTGATCTCCAGTGTCAGTGACCACTCTAACCATACGGCTTGCCTTTCCTGCTGCCACCGACATCTATCATGTGTTGTCTAAGTATAAATCTTGGATCTCTGCTAATCGTATTTGCCTCCAGCCACATAGAGATGTATACTGCTAGCCAACTAACGCCATGAATTATGCATCACTGTGATTTCTCAAGTAGATTATTTTCAACGAGTTGTTGGTCATCATGCCTATTGTTCTTCCTGCTAAGAGTAGAGGAGATACTTGAGGCCTAAGAAGATAGCCTTAGTATAAGAAAACTGATGTGCTGTCCCTAACTTTCATAATCCAAATTCTTGTGACTTGATAAACAAGTAAGGTTGTCCCCCAAACCTTCATTCACTATTTTTGGGAGGAAGACATGGGGCAAATAGCATTCCTATTGGCAGGTGACAGGAATACTGCCACCATGAGGGTTCTTCAAGACATCATTTGAGGCAACAACTTAGTAACAAATCCAATAGTCACTGCCAACTATGACTTTGACAGCTGTAGCTGGAGTGACTGTAACCGGGATAAATGTATTAAATCAGTTTCTTCAGTGACACTAGGAGCTCAATCTAGGATTTCTGGTGTCGACCTGTGTCGGCCGATGAAAAATCCCTGTAACTCATTTTTCTAGTATAAAGAGACAAAACCTGTCAGGAGAGTAAGGTCATCCCTTCGATTTTGTCTCCCATACCAGGGAAATCTTCCATATACCATCCACCTTTCATGGGTTGAGAGGGTGACAGCTGCTTCTTTGCTGGAGTCAATCTGTTGGAGATAGCAGGGCAAAATCTGCTAAAGCATGACTGACCTCATTTGCTGTTTTTGTCAGGAAAGATTTTGCTGAATGTTGGATCTTTCTGCCAGGTGAGAGTTGCTATCATGAAGATAGATGCATTTTAATCTTGAGTTTGATTCCTTCCTCTGCCAACGTGGAATCAGAGAAATTTATTCCCGGTGATTAGAAATTCATTTCCCGATTTAATTTGGTTCGGATCCCACAATAAGCTGTAGGTCCTGTTGTTAGGTAACCAATTGGTTCCTAGCCACATAAAAATATCTAATCTTTCAGGCCAGCCCTAGGAGAGCTGTTAATCAGCTCAGTGGTCTGGTTAAACTATGATATACTTAACTCAGTATTGAAAATTGTCACTGTGGGTCACTTTCAAGGTCACCTTCTTTTAACAAACCATGAAAGCACTCTGGAACATGAATGCATTCAGTGGGTTAGAGACCCAAAGGTCCCATATGTCTGAGGGAAACAAGGAACGAGATAGGTCTTGGGTTGTCACACCATACTTCATAAGCACTTTAAGCAGGAGCTACATCATCATTATATTGCATAAAATTGATGTTCACTTGAGTAACTAAAACCATCTTTCTGGCCTTAGTAATACTATCCTCCAGTTATTTGGGCCTCTTTGCCAGCAGAGTAATAATGGCTCCTACCACCCATACCTGCCAGTTGAACATAGTAAAGAATTGTAGAAACCACTTTCTTGTATCAGAAGCAGTCATTTTAAAGGAGACTGGGGAGTGAAAGAAAGAAGGTAGCACATGTTCTGCTATCACTGCCATGGCCAAAGAGTGATGGATGATGAACCTGTGGGAAGCAGTTTTGGATCATGTAAAACTAGTAAAAGCAGTGATCTGAAAGCAAAAACAAGGGGCAGCTAGGGGTCTGTAATGTCCTTTGCTGGTTCCTTGTTCTTCACACCAGTAATGTCTGAAATATTGGTGGCCTGGGGCAGGTCAAACACTGGCTGGTGTCTTTTCTTCTGGAATTGCTCCAGAGTTTGACAGATGAGGCTTCCCTCTTTGATTTAAGGTCTCTCCAGCATAAAATTAATCCAGTTGCTCATAACATGCCTACAGTCCTTGTTACAGTTGATATTTTGGAGGTAGCTGTAGACCTTCGTGTTGAGACTTAATGACCAAGTATCTTCCTTTTGGGGTTGCAGGAGGCAAGCTGAAACTGTTGAAATTGCTGGCAAAGAAATATTGCTGATTTCTGCATCTTGGCTGGTGACCCATGGTGAAGATGAATGTAGTAAACAAGTAATTTCTCTCAATGAATCTAGAGGCTGACAGCTACTGCTAAGCTTCTTATGATACACCTTAGAGGTTGCTGTCCTCCCTATTGTGAGAGCTACTAGGGTTTCATATGGTGGTATACAATGTTAAGTTTCTAGCATCTGGCATCCTGCCTGGTATAGCCATTGCGTTGGTCTCCTTATGCACACTAGAAGAGTCAAGAGTTACTATGCCTCCCACAATCACTGTAACCATAATTACAGTCACTTTTTCAACTGCAGGAGGGGTCACAGCTGGAAGAAGGCAGTTTGGAGCTGGAGCAGTCACGGTTTTGATGTCTGCTGGTTTTACCACTGGTACTCTTCTTAGTTGAAGGTATAACCTCTGGAAAGGAAGATTCTAGTTATGCACATTGTTCACTAAAGATCCTCATAGAGGTTGGAATTCAAACTGCCAGGTGTTAGGATATTAGAAGAGAATGATTGTTTACAATGTCCCAGGAGGATGAATGTCTTCAAGCTGTGGAAGATTCATAGCTGTGCACACACGTGATGACATGAAATGGTCATAATCAGTATATGATGTCCATTGTTCATGTGATATTTAAGGAGCCCTGTATGAGTCATCATTAATTACAGTTACTTGTGCTCGATAGGCAATGCTAAAAATAGTGTATAATAAATGTACAGTGAATTCATTAAAACCAAAAACTATTGCGTAGTGTAGTTTGAAATTCTGTGGAATGAGGGTTGTGAACAATTTTAAAGCATTACCAGGGAGAAGTTAAAGAAGAGGAGTCTTTACCTATGTTGAATCACCAGCAACAGAAGTGACAGACATTGATGAAGTACTAACATGTGTATCAAAGAAATTTTATGATTTTGACACTGCAAAGAATCTAAAAGTCAAAATTATGGAATATGATCTAAGGATGAAAGTGTAAATGTCACCTGTGAAATCACGAAAGTTTAATAACGGATGTAGCATGATTTTGGTAGATGCTTTTGTAAAAACAAATTGCTAATAAAAAATATACTTGTCTCAACAAAAGCAACTTCACTTCACTGACTTAATCTGCTCAGACATTGGATGAGATTCCCATCATTCAGCTTTCTAGAATTGCCTCTTATCACAAAAGACCCTTTATCATAAGCATGAAGGATAGAGTATATACAATAAGAGAACAGCTGTTCCACCACAAACCAGTTAATCTTGTATTTCCTTACTTCTTTCAATGTGAAGATTTCAGTTTCACTAAGCTTGCTTGTGTCAAGATCCAGAAAAACCCTGTAGAGTTGATTATAGCATGCCTACACTGGAAGGAACTGATGTAATTGTGTATTACTCTCAGCAGTTTTTTCAGTTATGGTGCAGATATTATGAAATGAACCATCATTCTGGGTAATGCAACATCCTCATTGTAAATTTAATAAACTTTAACCAGTTAACTATTCCAGTAACAACAGACTCCCAATAAATATGAGCTACTACTGTCATCAGTCATGCCACTGCCCTAACAGCTTCTCTGGACTGGTTTCATACAACTTCTTAATCATCAGTTAGAACTCTTCTCAGCTTTGCACCTCACTCATGACATCCCTTGTGCCACTGCTTTAGCTACTGGCCTACCTGCAATGCCAACCATCCAGCTTCTGTCCATGTTTACTGGCTCAACATGACAACATGGATGCTGCTTCTTATCTGATCTCTCTGTGGTGTGGCAGTCACAACTTTTCGGTTCAGTTCAATGCTCATTCAGTCTTACCCACAAACCAGATTTTTTATTCCTTCTTGAATTCCAGGAATAGAGTAAGATAACCTTTGTTCAATATGAAAATGTTGGTCCTTGAATTGGACAACTTCCTGTAAAAGTCATAAAACTTAAGGCTACTCTTTTAGGCCTATGAGCATTCCTAAGGTCCTGAGAGGAAGAACAATTGGCATGATGTTGGGCAACCACTACACATTTCAGTCAGGGAGGCACTCATTCAGAAGCCCTTTTTATTTTATCTGGCAAGAAGAGAATAATACAAGAATAGTGCCAAGATTCACTCCAGGAACATTAACCATCATAACAGACTTGTAGCAAAAATACATCCTCCCTACAAAGTTTTCACAAAATACCTAGGTATGAAGAGCACTTTGGTACGTTAGGGGAATGCTTCTGGTCGACCTTTTCACCTCGAGCTAGAAACAATAAGCTCCCTAACTACTGCTTGGCTTAGCCAGTCTCAGAAGCTTGGAGGATAGATGCAACACTTATAATATTGCGTGCTGCTTAGTTGATAAATATCAAGATGATCACAATAGCTCCCTTGTGGTCTCGTGATTTACAGAACTTACACTCACTCACACTACAAGACACTACTTGAGCAGTCTCATTGTCACGTTTCACTATCATCTAGACACATTTCATCAACATATATTTAGATTGTCCAACATATATTAAGTGAGTTGTTTGTTGGAGGTCACAGTTGTAGCCAATACGGGGCCTTGTAGAATTTTATTGGCAAACTGTTACCAAGGAAATGGGATTAGATCAACTGGTATGGTAAAAAGGATATTTGTCTAGTCAGAGCCATTATTCCAACGATAGTTTCATTGCTTTTCTTCCATTGGTAAAGTTATTCATATATCCAATCATAGGTTACAGGACCATTCTCACAAGTTTTCAGTTAACATGGCCTAGGTTTGTGTTGACAAGAATTTGATAAAGTTAAGACATTTTGGAGACTAGTTGAAGTCTATGTACAAAAGAATTAAGACTGAGATCTATTTCAAACTGTTTTCTGAGCACAGGTAGAAGGTAGAAGCTGACTTGAAAAGAGCCACCACATGTACTTTGGGCTGTTCCCACCTCTCATCTCTAAATTTAACATGAAATTGACAGCTATTTTACAAACTTTTTTTTAATACAAGCTAAGTTCAGTATTTATAGTTATTGCCCAATTCAGTCCAGACTAGATCATTTAGCTTGGTTTATTTAAAAAGTTGAGGCAGAAGTGAAGGTAGTACAAGAAAGTAGGTTAGCACTTGTGAACTGGAACTTTTCTGGATCTTGACTAAGACAAGTGTGGTTAGGTTGGGATTTTATGTGAACATGGAAGTACAGCAATATACGTACATAAATAATTACTAATCGTTTTTATGAAAAACATTTGTATTATTGATTTATAAAGAAAACATTCTATTCTCTTATGTTGTGATGCATGTCATTTGAAAAATAATATAGTGTATATATTGTCTATGTAGGATTTGCAGCTATAACTAGTTTCAAGTTTACCTTGTTTATGATGGATAACTTTACACAGTTTAATGTATACATCTGAATTTCTAAAATCAGTCATTATATTTACATGTTAAATATTATTCTGTCTTGGCCCAACATTAGTTAATGTAGACATTACTATGTTGATAGGGTCACTTTTTTGCAGATAAATCTCTATTTGAGTGATTAGTGTACATTATAGATAAGCTTCGATTAAATATTATATGAAATTACCATTAGCTGTGGTATGTCACAGATTCCAGTATGGTTATGTCACCATCCATCTGGAACAGTTTGATATGATAAGGAAGCTGTTTACCAGCTACTATTATTTTAAAGTAGATTAAGTAGACCACTGAATCACATTTCTAACCTCATACTCATAGGGCTTCTAAAATATTTATTAAATGAGGGCTAGGTAAAGTTAAAGAAGTTGCATAATTGAATAGAAAAAGACCAAAGTGAACAACTTGGAAAAAAAGCATAGATTACTGCAGAAAGGGGTTGGAGGCCAGTGGTGCAGTATAAATATAAAGGTTATTGTTAGGCTTATTTACCATGAAAAGGTTCTGCCAAATAATGCAATTACTGATTTGACTCCAGAGATGATGGAAGTAGTAATTCCTGGTTCTCTGATGCATTCAGTTACTCCTCTTGCCATGTACACTCGACAAGAAAACTGAAGATACAGTTTTCATTAGCTTTCGTTCATCCAATTTCCCAATTGTTTTTACTGAAAAGACATAATATCACTAAATTTACTCTAGAATATGAAAATACATTGCAAATTATATCATATAGGTTAACTGCAAAACAAAACCGTTCAGATACTTAAAAACACGATATATGTCCGAAGTAATTGGAATTTCTCAGATGGATTCATTCATAGAGATCTGGTATATAGAATGTGAATTTCTGATTTTAGTACTATGTATCACGAAGACAATATTTACTAGTTTTGCTTCATGAGCGGGGATATATTGCATTATCGTAAGTGGTGAATGCAATGATTTTAGTTTCTACAAACTTATGTTTGTATTCCAAAGCGATTAAAGTTAGCTGACGTCAATGGCACTCAATGTTGTGACGGCTAAGGTAGGTTGAACAAATCTAGTTTCATCCGCAAGAGCGTTTTCTATGATGTGAGGAGGAGCCCTAGAACTTCAAGCGGGAAAGCGCAAGTCACTGGATACTGGCTAACGTAACGGATTTCACACTTTGATTACTTTGACGTTGACATGGATCGAATGCTGGTTGCTGTTTACAAAGCTACTGTCTTTAAACATAAATCTTAATCAAGGTTTAAGTAGCATGTTAGCTCAAAGATTTGCTGGCTATATGCTCCCATTACAAAGCAGTTCGTAGCAGCCTACAGCCCTACACGACTGCATTTCTTTGCCGCGAGGCTGAAAGATCTCCCACGATATAAAACTTTAATTGCCTTTGCAATCCATATTGAGTTATTTGTGGTAATAAATATTTTTACTTAACACAGCTTTTTTCGTGAATGATTTGTGGATGAAACCTGATTTTCAAAAGTAAAGACTATATCAAGAAAGCAAGAATGACCGCACCGTGTCTAAAATTTTCCAAGGCAACTGTCGAATGTAATCAAGATTAGGGTATGAATTTCTTAGAGAATTAACTTGAATATTATGATCCTTCAAATTTAATCTAGCATAATGCAGCACGATCTTGGCAGTCATATGATATCGCGCAAGCATAGGCCTATCGATAGAGATACTTAATTATATTTTCTTCTGCCTTTCCCCCGTCACAAGTCAAGTCCGTCACCAGTACTATCATTCTCTCTCTCTCTCTCTCCACTTCTAAAACATACTTTAAAAATATGTATATTACCACTCAATCTCCCAAAGAAAATATAGTGAAATTATGTAGTTATAAATAGGCCTAAGGTTTCACATGAGCAGATTTTGCTCCTCCCTCTCTCTCTCCACTTTTAAAACACATTTGAAAAAATATTATCACTCAATCTCTCAAAGTAAATATAATGAATTAAGTATCTCTATAGATAGGCCTATGCTTGCGCTCTCTCTCTCTCTCCCCACTTTTGAAACATTTGAAAAAATATTATCACTTAACCTCTCAAAGCAAATATAATGACCTCTCAAAGCAAATATAATGAATTAAGTATCTATCGATAGGCCTATGCTTGCGCGCTCTCTCTCTCTATTGTCATAATATTTCAGTCTTTACTGTATTGTTCCTCACGATTTCCACAAGTACTGCCCAAATTTTAAAACCGTTTCTCTCATTGTTTAAGATACGTCTTTAATTACATACGAATTTTACGTTAGTTTAGTGTCAAACATTACTTAGAAATAAGGTTTCACAGTAGGTTTTTAAAAAGGATGATCGATATTCTACCCTGAACTGACGTTACCAAACCAACATTAACGAATAATATAGAGCCTGTTTCTACATTCAAGTATAAACAGAATCTTTATGGTGTAAAGTTGATGAAATCTAGAAAGCAACAAACGCTACAGTTTTGAAGCTCCGCCCCCTTTCAAGAGTTGCCAGGTGTGGCATTATTGAACAATAGCTATATGTCCGAAGATTTAAAAAAACTGTATCTTAAGTTTCCTTGCTGAGTGTACCATCTATAATTTTCAGTCATATTCCAGAACAGGTTGACTTAGTGCCTGTAGACTTTCTTAGGATCTCAAAAGGCTAAGTATTGTTACCCCTCCCAGTATTATTAATCATGTAATCTGCAGACACTTTTCACAATTGAAATGTGTATAACACCATGGATTAAAGCTTGATTGTTCTGTGACTTAGAGCCAGTGGTACAAAATATCCTAATAAAATTCACTTAAAAATAAATGGGATATACTAGATAAAAACAAGATACAAATCATTGCAAGGTTCTAGGTGATACAACTATAGGTAAAATGAAAACGATTTATCTTTTTTTTTTATTTTTGGCCTAAAAGCTCTTTTACATATTTTTTGTCCTAAAAAGGGGTTAGATTTTCAGATAATTTGTTAAGACTGGTTCTGAAGCTGACCCTTCAGATTTTTGTTTACTGTAGTACCTTTCATCTTGTCATTGTTATCTATTCTGAATTTTCTTGTATTATATCACTTGGGGTTTACTCTTTAAAAAAATTTTCCCCAAGTTTTGTGTACATTCTTTTATTAGACTAAATTATTACATTCTGTGGTAATCAACACCAGTTTTTATTCATTATTATTATTTTTTCAGTCTTAGATCTCCCACCCGCACCTGCACATTGGCTTACAGGAGAAACTCCACCCACAGACCCTCCATATCCATGGGAATCTGAATGGGAGAATCAAAAAGTTTATATCTGTGATTCAATGGATGAAGAAGAGGAAGAAGATCAGACACAGCAGACCTCCAATACTGTGGTCACTGATATAAATGAACTTTCAGGAGAGAATAAGCTGAAAGTTGAAGAAGAAAATGAAGATTTTGATGGCAGCCAAGAAGGGGATCCACAACTTGAAATATTCATGGATGAAGAAGAGGAAGAGGAAGCAGTAGAGGAAGAAGAGGATGCTGATAAGGAAATAAAAATTAATGTTAAGAATGAAGGGGAGAGACAGTCACCCTCTGAAATCAACTCAAAATCTACTGTTTATGCTATAGACATGCATAATAATAATAGTGCTTCAGATACCAATAACAGTGCTAAAGCAGAAGGAAAAAGCATCAAGGCTGAAAGTGATCTTAAGCAAGATGGTGAGGGAGAGCAAAAGTTAGTGATATGTGATAATGATGTGACCAATGTATGTAGTGTTAGTCCACTACCAAAACTTGGGGTAAATGAATCTGAACATCCCTATGATTCATGGACAAGTAATAGAGAGAATGATAATCGATTCTCAGAGGGCTCAAATTCACCAGTACCAAACAATGCTCCCAGTGATGGTTCAAAGGTGAGTTCTCCATCATATGAAAAAATAACCAATGAATCTTACAGAGATGCACATTCACCTTCTCTTAATATTGTTTCTAGTGATCGGCCAGAGAGGGATAAAAGAAAAGAAAAGTGTGATAAGGACAAAGACAGGAGAAAATCAGATAAGGTAAAAGATAAGGAAAGGGTTCGTGATAGGGAAAAAGAGGACCGACCTCCAAAGAAGCTAAAAATAAAATTAAAGCATGATGATCGGGCAGTTGTGCCTCCTTTACGAATCAGAACAGAAGAAAGAGGTAGTTGTTTGAAGCTAACCCTTAAAAAGCAAGAAGGGTCAGAAGCATATTATAGTGTAGGTGAGGAAAGAAAACGTGAATATCGTGTTGAACAACATGACGATGAAGAAGAGGAGGACTGTGCTGAAAATGTGCCTGAAAAACAATTTGATAGAGATGAAGGAGAAGATGAATGTGAAGCTGAAGGGAGTCATGACTTGAAGGAAGTGAAAGTAGTATTACAAGATGTGCTCAAAGACAAAAAGTTCAAGTTGAAAAAACACGAGGAAGAAAGAACTACCAAAAGAAAAAGACGGGAAAGAAGTGACGATAGGAATGATAGAAGTGATAGGCGTAATAGGAACAATTATCATTGGTCTAACCATGCACAAGACATATATCAGGCTGAAGGGGAACGTAATTCTTCACAACAGTCTAATTATGATGGTAGAACTTGGAATCATAACAGCAATGCTGAATGGACAAGGAGTGGGGCAAGTGTGGATTGGCGCAGAACTAGTAATAATGATGGTGGTGATTGGCAGAGAACAAGTGGGGAGAGTGGGCCTGTGGGAGAATGGAATAGGGGTAGTAGTGAAGGGGCTTCCAGTGTCAGTCATTCTAGTGACAATAGATCATCGAGAGATTACAGTCCTCATCCTCATCTTCTTCATTATAATGAGCATTATGATGCACGTGAGTTTTCCAACCGGCAAAACCACTCTCAGTCATATGGGCATTCCGGTAGTCAATCCAGAAACACTCATAACTACCATTGATAGCTCTTCTGTTTCTGTCAGGAATTTTTAAAATGATTCATTAGTGCAGATTGTTATTGGGAATGTGTACATAATTTGAATCATTTCACAAAATTTTCTAACAAAATTGATCTTTGTTCTTAAAAAAATAATTTTTATATTTCAGGCCCTTAGAACTTGTTACTTTCACTATTAGTATGCTCTTCTTAAACTTCTGTCCATGCATTATTTTATAAACTCAAGTCACTATGTATATTTTAGTTCATTCTTATCTTCTTGTATTGAATCTAGTCTTGATCCACCTCTGTGTCTGGAACATGTCTGGACTACTATACATGATAAGAGAGTGGCTGAACAGCCTTATTGTAAAGTGGTTAAACTAAATGCTCATAGTAATATGTTTTTGAAGAAATAATTCTCAGTTCTCTCTTAAGCCAACTAATCTACTTTGTTATGTCAGCACATAGTAGTAGTAATACCGGTGATAAAAATTCCTAAAGCAAACACGATAATATTCAAGAATGTTCCTATCTGATATAGTGATTTAATCTTTTCATCTTTTGCTGTAGTACTGTATAATCCACCACTTTTCAAATAGCTGTTAGTCACTATTCTTATTGTAGTAGCCAGGTTATGATTGCTCAGTATCAAGTGTGGTAGTTGTGAACCTCAAATTGGTGATAGAAGTCTCATGGTTGCTATATATATTTATATGATTATATACATATATATATATGTATGTCTTAGGTTTTATGAGCTGTGACGGAAGATTACCTGTGACCCAGCTAAGAAGTAATAATAATGTAAATGTGATAATCTTGAGGCATCTATTGAAAAAAAAGATGGAAAAGGAAGCAGGATGGGAGCTTTGTGAATGACGATAACGGCAAAGCCTTTTGAATGATTTTTTCAAAGAACCTTTGGGTTTCTACATGTCCAAAGGAGTCTTAGATTTCGTTCAGTGATCCTCTTCAACTTCAAAATGACATGAATGATGTATCCAGTTGATGCCCTTACTAAGTAAACTGTCATTCTCAAAGTATGTGATCTCAAGTGTGATTGTTTTATTACAAACTTGTCTCATTTTTCTACTGTTAAAGTGGTAAGAAGTCTGATTTGTGTGTATATTTTTGCCATGTACTTATACTGTTCCCATAGGTTGTTGACATTTTCAGGGAGTTTATCAGCCTGTATACTGATACATGGTCACTGTAACAGAATCCAGGCTGACATACTGTTTATACACTGCTATTGATATGCAGATTGTATATGCAAAATCCATTTTAATGTTTCAAGATTTTGCAAACAAAATACGGCATAATATAGTAAAATTATTTTCTGCCTCAGTGCATTCACGTTGGCATTGTGATTATGTTTGAATGGAAATTTCTTAAAGAAAAGTTAAGCTTTGGTCTTTTGAGTTGGACTGTGTTAGTTTTGCACTGAAGCAATATTAATCAGTTTATATGGTAATAGAAAGATGGGTTTTCCACTAGCTTTTATAATACAGTACAGTAATGTGATGGCATTTTCAAAATTTTTCAAACTTATTATGGTCTTGTAACTCCCAGTTTGTGATGTTTATTTTTTGATTCTTAATATACTTTACAATTCTTCTTTTTTTTTATCTACTTACATTGCAGATGACAAAGGTTTCCTTTTTGCAAGTTAAAGGACATTTAAATTTTCTTTTCCTTTACATGTTTTAATACTGTAGCACCTGGCATATTTATACTTTTATTGAATACAAGTCTATAATAATTTTCCTTTTGTATTTTTGGTGATGCATTAACACGATTTTTCTATCGTAAGTTGGTTCTAGTTCGTTGTTCCTCTTAGATATTCAATATGAGGCAGCTTTGTGTGTCGTTTCAAGAGATTTTAATCGTGCAGCAGAGACCAGTGAACTTGAATTTTTTTTTTTTATCTTCACAGCATCATATATAAAAATTGCAGTAGCGAGTCAGAGACTTCTGACATGTCCAATTTAGCAGTTCTCTGGTATCATAGCAATATTTTACTAGAAATAGTGCTAAAGAGGACACATTTCACTGGGCGACACGGCTTCCTCGCCCAGAAATAGATTTTTCCTACGTCAAAATCCCTTTTTTAAGACCACCTTATTCATTTCAAAATGTGCCTAGGTATGGATTCACTTTCCAATATTTAGTTAGAATGCATTGCATTTCCTTAAGAGTATCATATTTTCTCCAGTTTCATGTAATGGTACCTTCAATCCATTACTGTTCTCCAAAACTAAAGTTGTGAAGCATCATACATGTTACCAAACTACCAACAGTCACAACATTTTAGAACAGTGATCCTACATAAGTACAGTCAAGGCTGGCTGATCATCCAAGTGGCTCTTCAGTTGTAGATGTGCTAAATATTGAATGATTTAATAACTTTTTTTTCTTTCTTTAGTGAATGCACTTATTATAGTTTGACAATTTTACAAATTTTGAGATCACCTGGCCAAATAAAAAAAAAATCAAGTGCTCACAGTGAATTAGTAACTTCTACATCTAGTTAAAACTATGGCCATAATGCAAAACAAACTTTGTATGTAAATTTAAGCCATCAAAACTGGTAAGTCATAATAAAAGAAAATGGGGCCATTTATGTTCTTACGAAGAATTTACACAGTACAGTATTTTTAGAAAAGGTTATTCAGTTCACATGTTACCTCTACATCCAAAATATATTCTGCTTAACATTAAGATTTGTATATAATTTGGCATGATTAATTTCCATTGTTTTGCTGGAACTTCTTTTTTTTTTTTTTTTTTTTTTTTTTAAATATCTACAACAGTTGCCAATCAAACAAATGGCATAGGTGATACTTTCTCCTTATTTTTTTTTTTTAAATATCTACAACAGTTGCCAATCAAACAAATGGCATAGGTGATACTTTCTCCTTAATATTTTAGATTTTGAACAAGCAGAAACCAGATCTTGAGAAAAATAACTTTGTTCATTTTGTGCCTTTTAAATAATAAAAAAGGCTTGGAACATTTGTAATCTTGATCCATTTACATAACCTGTGCAATATTTCTTCCTGCAGTTTTTTAAAATCTTGGAAGTTTTTGTTTATGTAAATTAAATTTTTACTACCGTAATAAAATTATATTTTTTTATTTTTTGTTTTCATGTAACAAACTAATTTTTGAATTGTTAACTAGGAAATTTTAAATAAGATAAATCTAGACATATCAAAGAGGCATAACATTATATGGTAAAGTAGACAAAAAGCTATGGAAACTGAATAAAGGCAAATCTAACAAATAAATGCTGGTTGAAATGTTTCCTATATGGTTGTGCTTTCAAGAAAATCAATAACCCACTTTAAGTAGTATTTCCTTTGCCACTCAAATTTCTACTACAGCATCAATAGTGAACTGGACCATAACTACTTTTCAACATGAATGAAAGGTTTGCATCAGACAATGATCACTTTAATTTCATTATTAAGTAGTCTCCAATTTAGGCTGCCACCAAGTAATCATAACTTTTTCTTAACTGTATAATAGAGTTAATCAATTCTGAGATGAGGAACAATTAAAACGAGGGAAAATCATTTCTGTGATTGCTCACCTAATTCGATGGAAAATCATTTCTGTGAATGCTCACTGAATTTAGTTGACAAAAAGATTACATAATACTGAAATAAATTTCTTTTGAATTTTCAATATTTCTATTTTTGATTTGGTTATGTTGCTAAACTTGTATTACACTTTATTTCTCATCATGCATATAACGGTGACATACTCATCAGTAAATCTGGTATTTTGAAACTTACTGAATTACACTACCTGTATACCTTTTAAGTGTTACTTTGGGTCTTATTTTGTCATTGCATGTCACTAATTATAATACCTTGGCTGTGCATGTCCTCATTATGCCTATGGTTCCATGATTAAATCAATCTTACATATCAATCTAAAGTCAATTGGAATGGGTTTTGGATTTTTTATTTCCAACTCAGGAAGCAAAAGTTATTCTAGGGAAACAAGTGCTAAAGTATTTACTATAAATGTCAATGGGGGTCCTACTGTATTGGAGTAACTAGCATGAAGCACTGTGGCTTGATATGATAATCTAGCAGGAATCAGGTTGTGAAAGCAGATCTAGGACTGTCCTATCATATTCATTGTCTAAAGCGCAAAGCTTTATGACTAAGATATATTCTTATATTAAGAATATTTCAATTTTACTTTTACTGTCTTTCTTTGTCAGGCTGACGACTGGGTTCATTGCTAGTAATGGCAGTAAGCATGGCATCCAGTTGCAAGGCACTTTTAACCCTCGGTTTTATTTGAAAGTATCTTTTTTTTCATAAATATGAAATATTTGTACAGTCTGAATGTGGAATTGAAGATCAAGCAATAAAAAAGCCCATCCCAGTTGACAATACTGCAAAATAGCATGCAACCATGTAACATAGGGTCATTCCTCTACATATACTACAGCTTAGCTATTATTGATGTACACAGTTTATGTTGGTAACCAAATGCCAGTTCTACATACTTTGTAAATATCTGAAAGAAGTTTACTGAATAATTTCTACAAGTAATTAGAACCAAGGAACCATAATGTCAGCGGACGTTCATGATGTATCAATATGGTTTTATTGCTGGTTTTTTTCTTATTTAAATTATCCCCACCTTTGTTTTCTTACACAGTTTTGTACAACTGGGAATAATGTTTGCAACATATTTATTTGACTTACCTTTATTTTGTCTTGTTTAATAGACCAAACCCTTTTCACCTTCAAACCAGTGACATTATTTTATGGCAGCAAAAGCCCCAGGCATAATTAGACGTCAGTGTATTCACTATTTTTATAAACAGCTTTAGAGGGAAATTACTGCATTCCTTGTGTGTGGAGGAACTCCAATTGCTGATATGTACAAATAAACTTTATTTTAGTACAAAATGTCTTTTCTATCCTCATTTAATATAGTATAAAATATATTGACATTATATATAATTTTTCAAAACAAAAAAATATTGAAAGTAATTTGAATTAAGCTTAGGTATACAAACCTTGCCTTTTGTCATAGGAGATATCTTCAGCATAAGCTAGGATGTTTGCTGAACTTGGTAACAAGGTAAACTGGTGGTAAAGGAGATTAAATCAGATAAGACCCCTCCCTCACCTACCAGTACTAGTCACTTTTCCTTATGCAGTAGAGACCAAGCAGGGCAGCTGAAGTGGGTTTAGCCATATAAAATACTCTGGTTTATACCTAGGATCGGTCTTAACAATAGGATAGACTTACTTTTGGTGGGAGGTAATTACTATTAACCAACTGACAGTTTGCCACCTTCGATCAGTTTTCTGAATAGCAGTATTCTACGAAACAACTGACCAGTATTTCAGAATCTAAGATATATATGAATATCTATCTAAGATATATGAATATCATAGAGTCAGACTTCTGGGTTTCTACACAATGTCATAGTTCATTGCCTCTGAGGAAAATAAGAATATCTGTTCTACTAACAAACCAATGTTTCCACTTACATAGGTTTATCATTCCTCTCCCTTTTGCGAAAGAGAGGAATGTCTTGCTACTGCTAGGTATCTTACACTGATAATAACTCTTGACAGTATGGCTACTTCACTCACCTGTATCTTGTCCGTTCCAGCTTATGATGGTACTCTCTTCTTACTGCCCGAAGTAAAGGAGAAAGAAATTTGAAAAGGAAAGAGACCAGTTATCTCATCCATTTCACATTCATACCATCATCTTAGACAAGATACCAACTGACCCGCCAGGGGTGCTGGATGAGTTACATAAATGTGTCCAAGGACCTCTGGGCAACATCCTTATGTACAGGAAATTGAAAATGGTTTGTCGTAACAATGAACCAACTCTCAAAATTCAATGAACAGACGGCTCCTTAAATTGCTCAATATGAGTTAATTCCTCTAAACATAACGGGTTCTTGCCTTCCCCCATCATCAGACTCTCTTGTTCCTGTTAGATAAGGTCCTTCTGGCACTTCTTTTCTGACTCAACCTGTCTCAACGAAAGGTCTACGTCAAACAACATGTCAAAGAAGTACAAGGTTCTGACAGAACCTTCCCATTAAACGTCCAATGAACTGTGGGTAACATTCTTTATGTAGAACATGAAAAATGGTTCGATAGTCACGAACCAACTGTCACAATATGTTCTTAATTGCCAGATATGTTCTTAACCCTCTTACGCCGAATGGACGTATTAAACGTCGTGTCAAAATGTCTCCCGTATGCCGAATGGACGTATCATATGTCGACCCAAAAAAGTTTTTTTAAAAATTCGCGGAAAAATACTTATAGGCCTACCAGCCGAAAACTTTTGAATCACGCGCCTTGGGGGATGCTGGGAGTTCATGCATCAAGGCGTTGTTTTGTTCACAATCGCTACGCAGGCGCGCAAGCGCGAATTTCTTTCTTATCGCACTAAAAAGTATCGGTGACACATCTCAAAAATTATTTCGTCACTTTGACATAATTTTTGAACCATTTTAAATTATCCTTTACATGAAGTATTACATATAAAAATGTGCGCAATTTCATGTAAAATACAACAAAAAAATACTCATGATTGTAGCTTTTATCAGTTTTGAAATATTTTCATATAAATAACGATAAGTGCAAAAATTTCAACCTTCGGTCAACTTTGACTACCGAAATGGTCGAGAAACGCAATTGTAAGCTAAAACTCTTATATTATAGTAATATTCAATCATTTGCCTTCATTTTGCAACAAATTGGACGTCTCTAGCACAATATTGCGATTTATGGTGAATTTATGAAGAAACTTTTTCCTTACGTTCGCGCGGTAACTCTTCCGATAAATTTTTTTGTGCGATTGTCCTAATGTTTGCACCATTTTAAATTTGCCGTTACATAAAGTTTTATATATGGAAATGTGCGCAATTTCATGCACAATACAACTAAAAACAACCTATGGTTGTAGCTTTTATCAGTTTTGAAATATTTTCATATAAATAACGTTAAGTGCAAAAATTTCAACTTTCGGTCAACTTTGACTACCGAAATGGTCGAAAAACGCAATTGTAAGCTAAAACTCTTATATTCTAGTAATATTCAATCATTTACCTTCATTTTGCAACGACTTGGAAGCCTCTAGCACAATATTTCGATTTATGGTGAATTTATGAAAAAAAAAAAAAAAAAAAAAATTTCCTTATGTCCGCGTGGTAACTCTTCCGAAAAAATCAGAATTTTTTTTGTGCGATTGTCGAAATGTTTGCACCATTTAAAATTAGCTGTTACATAAAGTTTTATATATGAAAATGTGCGCAATTTCATGTAGAATACAACTAAAAATGATTGAAGGTTGTAGCTTTTCTCTTTTATCGAAATATTTACATATAAATCACGATAAATAGAAAAAAAAACCACGTTCGGTCAAATTTGACTCTACCGAAATAGTTGAAAAACGCAATTGTAAGCTAAAACTCTTATGGCCTAGTAATATTCAGTCATTTATCTTCATTTTGAAACAAATTTGAAGTCTCTAGAACAATATTGTGATTTATGGTGAATTTTTGAAAAATATATTTAACTTCCCTCCGTGCGCCGATTCGCGGCCACAAGTCTCCGAAATGCGTACATCGCATTATCC
>NC_087200.1:153338366-153372851 GCF_015104395.2 Macrobrachium nipponense
ATTCCACCTTTTGGAGGAGCAACTCGGTATTCGTCTCCTCTCCTCATGGCGCTCCGTATACGTTATGTAACGTTCGCTTTACTTCGAAAAAGCAAGCTGATAAGTTTGACGGCCGGCAAGCTGCTTTGCACAGTCAAACAACTTATGTCTCTGGTCTGCATAAGAAGGGCAATTTAGACGTGAGGAAGCTTTTGGAGGTGCTCGACGTCCTATAAGTAGAGACATTCTCCAGACGCTCGGCAAGCACCTTGCGGAAGACGAAAGCCATACGTCTTCCTTTAGTGTTTCACACTCTTCAGGAGCAGCGTGCGGCTCTCCATGGAGACTCGCATGAGGACGTCCCTTAAAAATATTCAAAGTCATACGCAAAACGGTTCGTCATAAACATTGAGATGTTGGGCAAGGTCGCTCGCCAGGACGCCTCTTGGCGGGCCTTGCATGCATCAAGGCGCTCAACGAGTTCCTCTCTGGAACGTCGTTCAGAAGACTTGGTGTTCTCTGCTCAGACACGCTCGTAGCTAAGCAGGACGTTTTTTGAGGAGCTCACAGGACGCTCGGCAGGACGCTCAGCAGGACGCTTTCCAGGACGCTTTTGAGGACGCTTTTGAGGACGATTATGAGGACAGCTTTTGTGGACATTCGCAGGACGCTTCGGTGGAAGCTCGGCAGGACGCTTTGCGAGAGAAAAGACTTGTTGAAGGCGTCTTATTTGCTGTTGAGGACATTTCTTTACAGAAATTTTTAAAAAGGATTCGGAGTTAGCGGAAAGACATAACCCGAATTTTTTCTTCGATCCCTCTTTCCTCTTCATCGATTTCTTTG
Organism: Macrobrachium nipponense; assembly: GCF_015104395.2. Taxonomy (NCBI): domain Eukaryota; kingdom Metazoa; phylum Arthropoda; class Malacostraca; order Decapoda; family Palaemonidae; genus Macrobrachium; species Macrobrachium nipponense. Next base: position 153,339,189 of record NC_087200.1, read on the forward strand.
AGAATCGGGAGGATTATATACTCGGATTCCTGGGTGACTTTCGGTCATGTTTAAAGGGTTTTCCCCTATTAGCAAAGTGCTAATAGTTTTGTCAAGTCAGGACGTTTTCCCCATTGTCATTTAAGTGGGGGACCCCTCATAAATGGGGTAGTTCTTCATTGTCATAGATTTTAACGTTTTTATCGTTTAAGCGGATAAACTCATTAACAAATTTCGGAAGAGCTCTCATTCATTTTCACAGGCTCATCCGGGGAGTAAGAAAAAGACTTGTAGACTAGATCCAAGAAGTCTTATGTCCAATATCATAAGAACATTGAACGGTCCTTTTCGATCCTCGGTTCTCTTGATGATCTCTATTCGAATATTACTCCCTTTTCTTGGCAAAGAGTCTTGGCAAAGAGTCAAGGAGTTCTTTAAAAACGTCTCATTCATTAGAACGTGGACAGTCGGTTTCCCTTTCTTTCTCTCTTCCTCGTCGAGGAAAGATGTAGTAGAGAATTTGATGTTCAAATTACTACAATACTTATGTAGTTTATCTTTGCGTCATTTTGCTAACGCATGGGTCAAGTCATTTACGCATATCGTATTTACCTCTGCGGATAGAAGCCGAAAGAACTGTTGTTCTAATGTATTTATTTGACACTCCCTTCAACCTTCCAAGAGTTTTCGGAGTAAGAACAACTCTTCAGGTATTGTTACGACAACACCAACTCAGCTTCTGTATTTAGCGAATTCTGTTTCGTTTAAATACGCCTGCTTGAGAGTTTCCTTTTGCTCGATAATATCATACCTATTCCTTCGTAAAGGGAGTAGCTGGCAACTCAGGCAGTTAGTATTCTGTTCACCATTGAAGCTTTCCTTCGAGGAAGACTTCTCCTTCACTCTCTTTGATAGAGATCGAAGGTGGTCGATCTCCAATCCTTATTTTGTTTTCTTGAAGGAAAGAATTTAGGATGGAGATCATTGTTCAGAATCCTATAAATATACTACGTATATTAACCTCGCGACATGATTCTACTAAGCAGTTGAATTGTCCGAGGGGTAGGCGCATATCCTAGTTTTTCTACGGATTGCGACTTAGACGAGAAGTATTCTAATTGAACTGCAACTCGGGGTTGCCTGCAACCTCCCAGGAGTTTGTTTCAATTTTTATATACTTATGGTTTTGTCACGACAACACCATTTCAACTTTTATATTTACCGAAATTCGTTTCGCCTAAATATAATTGCTCTAGCATATCTTTTTATGCTCGGTGGTTCTAGCCGACGCATTCCTTTGTGGAATAAATGGATTACCTGGCAACTCAGGATGACGAGTCAGCGGGAGCTCAGGCTCTGCTACTGCGTATTGAACTGCCTGTGCCTGATAGCCGCTCAGTATCAGCTGGGCCTCCGAGATGCACGGTTGTTTATGTCTCTCTCTCTCCCCTGCTTTGATTGACTACCGAACCGTATCTCTGCCCAACAATCTTGGACTTAGGTCTCTGATTAAAGGGGATTCTCGCAATTATGAAGGACCATCTACTGCTGTGACGATAGATTCCATCACCTTCGATATTGCGAGAATTTTCAACAGAGATATCTCTTAGACTTATTCATTTTACTGTTTACCGCACGGTAAACAGAAGTCTGTACAAGTCTCCCGCTGCATCGCAACTGATAATGCGAATGATTTTTGCAGACATCTGAGTTTGTCAAATTTATATCTCATATTCGTAGGTGTACAATTGTTCATTGTTCATCCCGAATTAACAGATATGTCATAAAGACATCGCCTACTCTCCGACCTGACAGCTCTACTTACAAATGTTCAGCCCATGAGAAGCAGTCCTTCAGGCGGCTTTCCCCTGTGTTTTCATTTCTGAAGAACGCCCCGCTTTCATTGCAACTACGACTTCTCACCGGACAGCAATGAAATAGCGGTTAGCGTTTTCAGTCATTTGTAAGCACAGGTTCAGAATCTTGAGAATCCTTCTCTCGATTCGTCTGTGAAGACGTAGGTTGCATTCAATATCTACCTTCGTCTTCAACGGTACATAGCGATAAGATCTTCAAGAGATGGCAGTCTCTTGGCCAAGGCAAAGCAGTGCTGCCTATTTTCAGTGTTCAATCGGAGGAGGCCGTTTCTGGAGTAAGTGAAGGGAAATTACTATTCCTCCAACTCGACCTCTGTGAATTTCCTTATGGTTCTATCTTTCCGTCTGAAGTATGAGATAAGCTAGAAGTCCTAACTATTGTAGAATATGCAAATATGTTGTTGACGGCTCTAGGCTCAGAGATTCGGTTCTGTCAAACAACAAAGCTTCACGATCTTTGAGGTCTGTGGAGATCTTTGAAATTCTCTGGATCAAAGGTTCCGGCATGGAACTTAGACGTAGTCTGAGTTTCTGATGAAACAAAAGCATTTCGAACCTATCCTTTCTGCGAACTTAATACACGTGACCAGAAAGGCTAATATTCTAACCGCTCTAGCCACGGCAAAGAGGGTTAGTGAGGTTTTAGCCATCTTCAGAGGTTTTGGCTTTAAAGGACATAATGCGGTCTGTCCTCTAAGCCTTCCGTTCTGATAAGAACGAAAACCTGTCTAACCCTTGACCGAAGGCTTGGAGACCAAGGGTATGGCACAAATTATGGGCAAGGGCATTAGAGTCCTGTGCCCTGTAGGGTCTCTCAAGTTTTATCTTGATAAAACTATAGAAAGTCAAGGTCAACGGACAATCTGCGGTGCTCCGTAAAAAGACCAGACTGGTTCATGTCCAAGAACACCCTGGTATTATAGCCAAGGAGTTCTTTTAAGAGGTCTCATTCATTATGTTGGCATAAAGATTTGAGATTTTTTCTTATATGAATGCTCAAGAAGTGAGGGCGCGGCCTCGGAAGATTTCAACAGAACATGACACTCAGTAACATCCTGAGTGCCACGCTTTAGCGAAGCAACTCTGTGTTCGCTCACACTCCCGACAATCTGCGGTGTTCCGTAAAAGAACCAGACTGGTTCATGTCCAAGAAAACCCTGGCATTATAGCCAAGGAGTTCTTTTAAGAGGTCTCATTCATTATGTTTGCATAAAGATTTGAGATTTTTTCTTAATATGAATGCTCAAGAGGTGAGGCGCGGCCTCGGAAGCATTTCAACAGAGCATGACACTCAGTAACATCCTGAGTGCCACGCTTTAGCGAAGCAACTCTGTGTTCGCTTCACACTCCCGACGGGATGTGAAGACGACATTTGAGATCTGTAAGTCGCTAGGACCATACATTTCCGTAGATATATTATTGGGGGCAGGAAGCAACACGAATCCTATCCTATAGAAAAGGGATAGGTATGCTTTTAACTTTGAACGGTTTGTCGCTTGAGGCGAGTTCCTTTTCTTTAGCCTAGAAGTTATGGAACTAACTTTGATAGGTTAGGTCAGGTGTGGTTTTAGCTTCGGTGCCTCAGAAGTATGGTCATATGGTCTAGTCACATTGTGGTCACGCCCCCGTTGACAGATCATCTAGAGCGCACCAGCATTACAGGTCTCTACCTCGCTGGCAACTCTAGTAACGCAGAAGCAGACTTTGGTGACAGTAATCACGAAGTCGGCTATGCTAACAGGTGAGGAACCAAGATGTATATCACTACTTAATTTAGTTTTCCCAAAAAATCCTATTCTGTCTCTTCCCACCATCCGAAGGTGGGATTCAGCTATATATATATCTGTCAGGTAAGTTTCATGAACAAAATGTTATTGTTATAATACAATTAAGTTTGTTCATACTTACCTGGCAGATATATATAATTAAAGTGCCCACCCACCTCCCCTCAGGAGACAGTGCACTGATAAAAATATGAATAGAAAATGGGATAGTTTTCCTGATATCCGCCTCCCACACGGCGGGAAATGGGTACTACCACCCCTGGCCGCCCACTGCGTGTGCCGCAAATTTTTTAAATTCTGTCGGACTTCAGAAAATACAGCTATATATATATCTGCCAGGTAAGTATGAACAAACTTAATTGTATTATAACAATAACATTTTTCATGGTCTGAATCTCGTTTAAAGTGTTTGCCAAAGGACCATAAAAGCAATAGCCTAAAGACCACTAAAGCGTTCGCATAAGAACCATTTCGGTAAGCGTTTATGCTCGGTACAGTAGGCACATTCTGTTGTCTTCAACACCTAGTTTGAGGTGTTAGCATGCATATAATATAGGTACAGACAATAATGTATCTGTAGCAAGTTTTACACATTTAGATATGTCGACTCAGTTGACCTTATCTCTCTCATGTTTTGGTTATTCTAAATTCTTGTCTGCTAGCATATTCCTCTTCCGTTGTAATGCTTGTGTTCGTGTTTTGCCTGCTTTCTCTTCGGCTATCGGCAAATCTCTTACTACTGCCTCGATTAATGTTTTTCTTTCAAGTGTATTGCTGAGGGTGCCATTCTAGAGGAATTTTCAGCACCTGGAACTTTATAGACGTCATTGTTTTGTTTAGAGTTAATAAGACTTTTCACTCTTACTTCCAAGGTTGTCGTTCCACTGCCCTGATATCTAAAAAGTTTTACCAGGTGTAGTGTTGACCATTCTATGTTGTATGAAAGTGTAATGACACTAGCTAAACTCTGTGTTGCATGACAGAGGGAAAAGACCAAAACCTGGGCTTAGGTTTATGAACAAAATGGTCAGTTCTTAGTTATAGAGTGCTTCCTACAGTCCTGGAGCCAAAGATGGTCCTGGATTACTTACAAATTTAACCCTTAAATGCCGAGCCAGTATTTCCCAAAGTGTTTCCTGTATGCCGGCGGCGTTTGGGAGTGAGCGCCGAAGCGGAAAAAAGGGATTTTGACGTAAGGAAAAATCTATTTCTGGGCTCAGCTCGTGTCGCTGCGCGAAATTCCACTTCAAAGGCTCAATCACAGCCAATTTACGTAATCTCCCCTCAGCCTCAGCCCTCCACCTCTTACGCCATCTCTCCAGCTTACAATCAAGCCTTCGAGAGTCAATCTTCACAGAAGTATGACCGCTCGGGTAAGGGAGGCAGAGGTAAGCGTTCCTTTCGTGGGAGAGGATCGGGAGGTCCCTTTAATAGGGGAAAACACTTCAGAGGAGGCCGAGGAGGTTACCAGAACCAATGAAGAACTTCAGGTAGGAGGGAGGCTGTTTCACTTTCGCCACCGGTGGAACTTCAGCAAGTGGGCTCAGAGCATTGTGTCAAAAGGCCTGGGTTGGAGCTGGTTAACGAACCCACCCCCATCCAGGCCTTTCCGTCAACTTCCTTCCAAAGAACTGACGGAGTATGCGGAGGATCTCCTTCAGAAAGGAGCTATAGCGAGAGTCAAAAGATTAAAATTTCAAGGTCGCTTGTTCAGCGTGCCAAAGAAAGGCTCACAAAAAAGAAGAGTAATCTTAGACTTGTCCCGCTTAAACTTAGCCATTCGCTGCGACAAGTTCAAGATGCTCACGATCTCGCAGGTGCGGACCTTACTTCCCCGTGGGGCCGTCACCACCTCTATCGATCTTACGACGCTTACTATCATATCCCTATTGCAAGACACTTCCGTCCTTATCTAGGCTCAAGATAGGAGACCAGACATTCTCCTTCAAGGTAGTTCCTTTCGGACTCAACGTAGCACCCAGAGTGTTTACGAAGCTGGCGGAAGTAGTTGTTCAACAACTCAGATCGCAAGGGGTTATGGTAGTAGCGTATCTCGACGATTGGTTGATCTGGGCTTCAACACGTCGAGTGGAATGCAACAAAGCAACACTGAAAGTGATTCAGTTCCAGGAATATCTAGGCTTCAAGATAAACAGGACCAAGTCAAGACTCACTCCAGAGTCAAACTTTCAGTGGCTAGGCATTCAATGGAATCTACCTCCCATACTCTGTCGATTCCATCGTCCAAGAGGAAGGAAATAGCGAAGTCAAGTCAAGCAAATTTCTGAGTCACAACTGGCTTCAAGAAGGTCTCAGGGAAAGGATCCTGGGTTCTCTCCAGTTTGCATCAGTGACGAACATCCTAATGAAAGCCAAACTGAAAGACCTAACCAGAATCTGGCGCTCACGAGCAAAACTTCCCCGGCAGATATATACTTAGCTATAGTCTCTGACGTCCCGACAGAATTTCAAATTTCGCGGCACACGCTACAGGTAGGTCAGGTGATCTACCCCCCTCCCGCCGCTGGGTGGCGGGACTAGGAACCATCCCGTTTCCTAATCAGATTTTCTCTGTCGCCGGTTCTGACAACATCTGTTGTTGGTTCCTCCTGATTGGATTTCGTTTTTCACTTGCTGTGGATCTTTTGACTGTCTTTTGGTGACGTATTGGATCGTTGGCTTGGCATACGCTTTTGCTTACTTTTTATGATTCTCTAATGCGTCAGACGCTAGTACTGTGTTTAGAATATGCACAATGAATCTGTGACGTAAAACTACCGAAGGATTTGGTAGATCCTCGCACTGTAGAAGAGTAATTTAATTTTTGTTTTTTCTAAGGAACTACCACTATGTTGTAAGAAAGTCATAATTACGTATTGTATGCAGTTACTGAATGACAGTCATTAACACGAAACATTTGACATGAAGATATCATGAGAATCCTTAAGAGAACCTTCATTGTTGAAGTTTGTTTTGTAGTTCTATAGATCACTTATTAATGAATTGTCTATTAATAATCATTGTACTGAATGTGAGATTTTGAATGGGGAAGAAGTCTCTTTCTTCTTTGAGGAAGTTAGAGAAGAAGAGAGTTAGGAAGCTTCGTCTAGAAACTCCAGTAGTTCTCGTACTAACGAGCTAGTTGAGGAGGCTTTAGAACCTAACCCTAATGTAGTTGTTGCAACCTCTCCTCCATTTTCAGCCCTTCTCCCTTCTTCAAACCTGCGGATTCATCTTCGAGATGAAGCACCTCAGCTGAGTGGCTGGTTGGTCCCGTTGCTGAATAACCACTGGTTCCATGCAACGTAAAAGTACCATACAAACAAACAAACGAATTGAGTTTGATTTATATATTTCTGTCATGAAAGCCGAGATTCGCAGGATGGAATTGCAGTTGCTTGCAATGGAAGGTAAGAGTGCTGTAGGAAGTTTTTGTGCAGTGTTCCCAGTGTAGAGGAGGGGGCATCTGTCCAGCTCCGCATTGTTCCTAGGCCTAGACCTCTTCCAAACTCCCAGAACCAGGGGAGGAGGAATGTCGACAGCCGTAAGGAGGATGTAGAGCATCCCCAACGGTCAGGCGTCCCTTCAGCAGGCTCTGTTGTCTCGACCCAGACTGCCATGGATCGCCACAGAAAAGGCATCCTGAGGAATTGCTTCTTCCGATTCGGCTTCTCCAGGCCGCGAGACACTTCTCTCCTCACAGGTGCGCCTCTCCTAGCAGGTGCTCAGCGCCAGCCGGGCGCTCGTCTCCCATCAGGCGCTTTTCTCCTTGCAGGCGCGATTCGCCTGAGGAGTTGCCTTTTTTAACAGGAAGTTTGCCTTCTCCCGAAGGAGATCAGGAGAAGTCTACTAAGCGGGTCATTGTGGACCTCCAGGAGTAACTTTTTACGTTGATGGGTGCTCTGGTTAAGGACCCTCCTCGCAAGAAGGACATCGCGCTTCCGTTCAAGAGCTCTGAGCTCCCCCCTCGCAAGAGACGTGCCTCTCAGGACAGGAGCCCTTCACCGAGAAGTTCCAGGTGCCTCTCCCATGTTAGGCGCTCTTCTCCAGTTTGCCGCTCCTCTTCTAGCAAGCGGGTTCCTCTTGGCAGGCGCTCCTCTCCTAGCAGGCACTTTTGCGCCTACTAGGCGTTCTTCTCACAGCAGGCGCCTCTCACCTGGCAGGCGCAACTCTCCTGACAGGCGCTCTACTCCTGGTAGACGCCCCTCTCCTCACAAGCGCTCCTCACATGATAGACGCGCCTCTCCTCACAGATGCTCCTCTCTTAGCAGACGCTTTTTCTCCTGGCAGGCTCTCTTCTTCAGGCAGACGCCTTACTCCTGGTAGGCGCCCTTCTTCAGACAGAAAAGCCTCTACTTCGTGGAGGACTGCGCTGCCGGGTGGGGATCTTCGGATCCTACCTGGCGTAAGCCCAGTCATTGAGGAGGGATCCTTCCCCATCCTCGATTTCTACGGGAATTGAGAGAACCACCAACCGATGATTGTCTGACGAATTCGGTGGGGGTTTCGCCGAGTGCTTAAGATTCTGCGGAATTTCTAGCAGTCGCAGTGTTCGAGTTTTTTACAATCTCTTAACACTTAAGCGAAACCATGGTCCAAAGTGAGCAAGACGAGAATCCCCAATAATTATTACGATATTCAGGAACCTCGCCAAATGCTCGAATTCTTGGAATAGGTTCTGTCATGTAAGTGGGTAAGACCCCATTGACAAGATCCAAAAAGGTTCTGTCATGTAAGTCGGTAAGCCCCTATTGACAAGATCCAAAAAGGCTTTGTCATGTAAGTGGGCCAGTCCCCATGGACAAAGATCCTAATAAGGTTCTGTCGCATAAGCGGGTAAGCCCCCATTGACAAGATCCAGAAGAGCTCTCAGTCATAGGTCACTACCTCGCTGAGGCTCTTGAGGCAAAGCAGACTCATAGACAGTGTCCATGAAGTATTCTGCCCAATAAGATAAGAGACTTGAACTGTCGTCTTCGGTACTCTGTTCACAATTGAAACTTTCCTTCGGGAAAGACTTCTCCTTCATTCTCTTGAATAGAACGAAGACGGTCGATCTCCAATCCTTACTCTCATTCCTCGTAGGGAAAAGAATGTAGGATGGAGGTAGTGTACAGAAACCTACAAAAATAATATGTATTTTGCCTTCGCGACATGATTCTGTTAAGCAGTTGAACTGTCTGGGGTGTAGACGCATACCTAATTGAACTGCTAAACGAAGACGGTCGATCTCCAATCCTTACTCTCATTTCCTCGTAGGGAAAAGAATGTAGGATGGAGGTAGTTGTACAGAAACCTACAAAAATACTACGTATTTTGCCTTCGCGACATGATTCTGTTGAGCAGTTGAACTGTCTGGGGTGTAGACGCATACCGTAGTTAGCTCTACGTATGGCGACCGAGACGACTAGTATCCTAATTGAACTGCAACTCGGGGCTCCCTGCAACCTCCCAGGAGTTTCCAGTTTCGATTTTAGATACATACTTATGGTATTGTCACGACAACACCAACTCAGCTTTTGTATTTACCAAAATCCGTTTCGCTTAAATATAATTGCTCGAGCGTATTTTTATGCTCAATGGTTCTAGCCGAACGCATTCCTTCGTAGAATGGACTAGCTGGCAACTCAGGATGATGAGTCGGCGAGAGTTAACGTTGTATGAGACCAGTGTTGCCAAAGTGCGGAGAAACGACCAAAAGTGCGGAGAAGATTCGAGGGAGAGTCATTGAATGCAGAGCTGAGGTCTGCACTCCTCACGTATGCGGAGCTGTAGGTCCGCATATATTATATATGCTTTTAAAACTTTTTTCCATTTATAAAAATTGATTGAAATTGCATAATATTTTTGAAAAATGAACCATTTTCACTAGTCTTGAGTGTCCCCTGCAATGATTGACTGCCGAACCGTATCTCTGCCCAACAATCACGAACTTAGGTCTCTGATTAACAGGGATTCTCGCATACATGAATGACCATCTACTGCTGTGACGCTCGGTTTCATCGCCTTCGACATTGCGAGAATTTTTCAACAGAGATGTCTCTTGGACTCTTTCATTTTTCTGTTTTACACTGTAACAGAAGTCTGTACTAGTCTAGCCGCTGCATCGCACTACGATAATGCGGAATGTTTTTTCTTCAGACATCGGAGTTTGTCTTCAAAATATCTCGTATTCGTAGGTGTGCAATTGTTCATTGTTCACCCCGAATTAACAGATGTATTGGAAGACATCGCCTATTCCGAGGCCTGACAGCTCTGCTTCCAAATGTTCAACCCATGAGAAGCAGTTCTGCAGGCAGTACTTCCCGAGGTTTTTCATTACTGAAAAACGCCCCGCTTTCATAGCAATTATGACTTCTCACCGGACAGCAATGAAATAGAGGTTAGCGTTTTCAGTCATTGGTAAGCACGGGTTCAGAATCTTGAGAATCTCTCTCGATTCGGCTGTTAAGAAGTACGTTGCATTCTTTATCCTCCTTCGTCTTCTACGGAACATAGTGTTGTTTCTCCTTAGCTGAGATTCAACTACTATGAGAATGTCTTGCCATCAGGAACCTCGGTCTCTAGAAGGCAATTGACTTTCACCTGTTGGGGCACATGCCTTAACAGAATCATCACATTGCCATCCGGCATCGGTGACAAATAAATATACGTTTTTGATGGTCTCTCGGCATAACCCTTCAAAGGCGAAGGTCACGTGACTTGCTCGGATTCTTGGACAACTTACCTCGATACCAAGCGCAGTCAGTCGACAGCTGTCAGAGCGCCCGTGTCAGTTACGAACTACGGTGTAGACATAGTTCGAGTGTACCAACAATTTCGCTGTGGACTCCTTCCCGAGCCTGGAAGGGGTAAAAGGAGCTGAGTTGGTGGTTTTCCCCACTCAGAATGAACAAGGATTTGTCTCTTCTAAAAGCCGGAACCGCACCTAGTGTCGTTCTCAGAAGCCTCAGAGTCGGGATGGGGAGCAACACTAGGGGCGAAAGAAGTGTCAGGCACCTGGAAGGGGGACCAGGTGAACTGGCACATCAACAAGGAGTTGAATACAGTCTTCCGGCGCCCTGAGGAGTTTTCTAACCAGAAGTCAGAGGCTCGGTGGTCCAGGTCAACTCGGACAACACCACGGCTCTGGCATATATAAGGAAACAGGGAGGGACTCATTACGTCTCCCTGTACGAAACGGCAAGAGACCGGTTGCTGTGAGCAGAGGAGAGAGAAATTACACTTCTCACCATTTTTGTTCAGGGAGAGAAGAACGTAAGGGCGGACCTGCTGAGCAGGAGAGATCAAGTCCTCCCCACAGAATGGACTCTCCATCAAGACATTTGCCAGATGTTGTGGAGCCTTTAGGAGCAGACCACACAGACTTTTTTTTTTTTTTTGCCACGAATTAGAACAAGAGACTGAACAACTTTTGCTGCTCCATTTCGGATCCAAGAGCAATAATGGTAGACGCACTCCTTCTAGACTGGACAGGGATAGACGGCTACGCATTTCCCCCATTCAAGATTTTGGGGGAAGTATTGTGAAAATTCGTCCCCTCAACAGGAACGAAACTAACTCTGTTCGTTCCCTTTTGGCCCGCTCAGGAATGGTTCACAGAGGTACTGGTATGGACGGTGGACTTCCCCAGATCTCTTCCACTCAGGAGAGATCTGCTCAGACAACCCCACTGTGACAGGTTTCACTAAAACCTCCCCGCTCTCTGCCTGACTACCTTCAGACTATCGGGAGATTTGTCAGAGCGAGAGGCTTTTCGCGCAAGGCTGCTAGCGCGATCGCCAGAGCCCGCAGGTCATCAACCTTGCGAGTCTACCAGTCGAAGTGGGAAGTGTTTCGGAGATGGTGCAGGATGAAGGAACTATCCTCATCCAATACTTCTGTGACCATAATTGCTGACTTCCTTCTCTTTTTAAGAGAAGAATGCAGCTTAGCTGTTTCTACGATTAAAGGTTATTGTAGCATGCTATCCGCGGTGTTCAGGAACAGGGACCTGAATATCGCGGAGGATAAGATCTGCATAATCTTATCAGATCTTTTGAGACAACTAAGAAGTAGTACTCTAGACCGCCTAGTTGGAACTTAGATGTGGTTCTCAAGTCCCTAGTATCGGACAAGTTTGAACCCCCTCAACAGGCGTCCTTCAGGGACCTGACTAGAAAGTCTCTGTTCCTTTTAGCGCTGGCTACTGCTAGAAGAGTTAGCAAGCTTCAGGCTCTGGATGCTAGAGTAGGGTTTAAAGGAGATTCGCCAATCTGCTCTTTTAAAACTTTTGTTCTTAGCGAAGAACAAGAATCCCTCTAAACCCTGGCTTTGAAGTGTTGTGGTCAAAGGGCTCTCACCCTTAGTGGGAAGAGAGATAGAGAGATCTCTGTGCCCTGTCAGGACCCTTAAAATTCTACCTGGAAAGAAGAAAAAGAAGATTAAGGGCAACCTAAAGAATCTCTGGTGTTCTGTCAGAGATCCCAGAAACCCATTTCTAAGAACGCTCTGGTGTTCTTTATGAGGAACGTCATAACAGGCGCATGCGACGTGCGATGATGAACAGTTTAAACTCCTTAGAGTTAAAGCACATGAAGTAAGGGCCATTGCGACACCTCTGGCGTTTCAGAAGAATATGTCGCTGAACAATATTGTAGCCTACTACTCCTGGAGATGCAACTCAGTGTTTGCTTCTCTCTACTTGAGAGACGTGAGAGTGACTTACAATAAGTGCTTCTCGTTGGGGCCCTACATATCTGCAGTTTCAGTGCTGGGACAGGGAGCTGAGACTAATCCTTGTTAGTTTAGTTTAATGGTGTTATGTTTTTATATTTGTTTGAAAGAGGGTTAAGCGGTAACCCCTTTCAATTGTTGGCTCTAACACGGGTTAGAGTTGGTCAGGTGGTCGGGATTGGTTTTGTGCTCCTTGTTGTATATTGATACCTAAAGCTCTGTCATGTAAGAGGGCGAGTCCCCATTGATATGGTACAGGTTAAGGCTCTGTCATGTAAGTGGGTCAGCCCCCATTGACACGATCCAATAGAAGGCTCTGTCAAGTAAGTGGGCCAGCCCCCATTGACACGATCCAGAAGGGCTATCGGTCACAGGTCTCATCCTCGCTGAAGCTCTTGAGGCAAGCAGACTCATAGACAGTATCCATGAAGTCTTCTGCCCATTCAGGTAGGAACCAAGGTTTTTCTTTATAACCTACAACATATGTTGTTTTCCTGTTTTGTTATATATAGTACAGGCAGTCCCCGGGTTACGACGGGGGTTCCGTTCTTGAGACGCGTCGTAAGCCGAAAATCGTCGTAAGCCGGAACGACGCTTGGAAATATGTCTTAAACTAATAAAAAGTTATAAAAACCTTACTTGTAATCCTTTGGTTACACTACATGTCGTTTTCCTGTAGTTTTTGTACAACCTGGAGTTATTTTCATAAAAGAATGCTGGTTCTTGAAGGTAAAAACTATTGTAATCCTCTGGTGACACTACATTCTTGAAGTTTTATGTACAACCTGGAGTGATTTTGCAAAATCTTGAGGGCTACAAGAACAGCTGATTACTATTTACGTATCATATAGACTAATTAAAGTAAATGTATCTTTAAATAGGCTTATATATTAGTATCAACAAAACATTTCCTGCCATGAGTCAGAGGCCGTTTAATGAAACGAACACTTCTCTGTCCTATCTGTTCAGAAAATAAACGTTACGTCAATCCCCGAGACCATTGTTGCCAAAGCGTCTCTCTCTCTCTCTCTCTCTCTCTCTCTCTCTCTCTCTCTCTCTCTCTCTCTCTGATCAAATTACATTGGAAACTTGACATACGATTGCCCTGAATATACGAATGTTTTGAGATATAACAGAAAATTTGCGAAAATACAAGCTTTGAATATACAACGCAATAAAAATTTGAGATACGATTTTGCGATGAGTGTTAGTTGTATAGGCGACCGATAAATTGGCGTTCAGTCTGTTTGTTTGTTGGTGCTGCATGTTAACACGTCGTTGTTTAGTTCGTTGTATTTGTGCCTATTTTTCGTGTTATTTTGTCTATTTTATTATTAACCATGGGTCTCAAAGCTAAAGGACAAAGCAGGTGATAAGAAAAAACCCAAGAAAATGATTTCGATGGAAGCAAAACATGAAATTATAGCAAAGCATGAACGTGGCGTTCGTATCGTCGATTTTGGCAAACGAGGTATGGTCGAAATCCTTCTACAATATCCACGATCATCAAGCAGAAGGAAGCTATAAAACCCCCGAGACCATTGTTGCCAAAGCGTCCTCTCTCTCTCTCTCTCTCCTCTCTCTCTCTCCTCTCTCTCTCTCTCTCTCTCTCCTCTCTCTCTCTCTCTCTCTCTCTCTGATCAAATTACGTACTGGATAATGTCTCTCTTTGGATACTTCGATTTTGCTAAATATTGAGGGCTACAAGAACAGTTGATTACTATTTACGTATCATATAGACTAATTAAAGTAAACCGTATCTTTAATAGGCTTATATTATTAGTATCAACAAAACATTTACTGGCATGAGTCAGAGGCCGTTTAATGAAACGAATACTTCTCTGTCCTTCTCTGTCCTATCTCTCTCTCTCTCTCTCTCTCTCTTTCTGATCAAATTACTGGATAATGTCTCTCTTTGGATACTTGGAATTTGCGTTGTAATCTAACCAGAAACTTCGTTTTGTTATTATTACTGGAAACAAGCAATGATTTTTTCATTATTTGCGCTTTTGGACTGTTATATGTAACTAGTATGTATCATTCGCTCGGAAACTAGTTCCGCATATGAGGCGTCGCTAAAAAACATAGAAAAATACAACATAAAAAGTGTCGAAAATCATCATAATCTCAAAATTTTTGTTGTATAATCTAACCAGAAAGTTATTTTTATTAATATACTGTGCTAAACTATAAAGGATTTTTATCATAGTATGAGTTTTTTAAAAGCGTCGTTAACTCGGAGCGTCGGAAGACGCCTCCTCTCTCTCTCTCTCTCTCTCTCTCTCTCTCTCTCTCTCTCTCGTCTCTCTCTCTCCTCTCATCTCTCTCTCTCTCTCTCTCTCTGATCAAATTACTGGATAATGTCTCCTCTTTGGATACTTGGAATTTGCGTTGTAATCTAACCAGAAACTTCGTTTTTGTTATTATTACTGGAAACAAGCAATGATTTTTTCATTACTTGCGCTTTTGGACTGTTATATGTAAACTAGTATGTATTCATTCGCTCGGAAACTAGTCCGCATATGAGGCGTCACTAAAAAACATAGAAAAAATACAACATAAAAAGTGTCGAAAATCATCATAATCCTCAAAATTTTTGTTGTAATCTAACCAGAAAACTTAATTTTTATTAATTATTACTGTTGCTAAACTATAAAGGATTTTTTATCATAGTATGCGTTTTTTAAAAGCGTCGTTAACTCGGAGCGTCGGAAGCGTCAGCGTCGTAACCTCGGAACAAGCGTCGTAACCCAGACGGATTTTTCCATTGAATATTTAAGAAAAAGCGTCGTAACCTCGGAACGTCGTAAGCCGGAACCGTCGTAACCCGGGGACCGCCTGTATTTAGCTGTCTCTTACCCTCCACCAAGGGTGCCAATCAGCTAAGTATATATCTGCCGGGGAAGTTGCATGTACAAAAAATGAAAAAATATATTGTTATGATACAATAAAGTTTTGTACATACTTACCCGGCAGATATATACGATTAATGGCCCGCCCAGCCTCCCCTCAGGAGACAGGTGGAAGAGAAAATCTGATTCGGAAACGGGAATGGTTCCTAGTCCCGCCACCCAGCGGCGGGAGGGTAGATCACCTGACCTACCTGTAGCGTGTGCCGCGAAATTTGAAATTCTGTCGGGACGTCAGAGACTATAGCTAAGTATATATCTGCCGGGTAAGTATGTACAAAACTTTATTGTATCATAACAATGTCATTTTTGTTCCAATACGTAATACAAACCATCGGTCCTTTAACAATAGGAAGGTAACTAGCGGCAGCTGGAACGGTCGTAAGCTTCGAACAAGGGAGTTCGGTAGTTAATTGCTTGTCCGACAGTGAGCGCACCGCGCGACTGGGAGGTGAAGAATCACTTTTGCTTTCGGCCATGTGGATGGAGGACGTGTTCGTCATCGCTCTCTGCCCGCTTCATCGTCGTATGCTTTTTTGTTTTGAATTCTTCTACTTGGTTTGTCAGTGTTGTGAAAGTGATATTGTAAGTATGTACTTTCTTATTCCTTTTATTGCATTGAATTATGGATCCTCGGGCAATGGAGCTATCCCCGCTCCCCCCCATCAGCTGCAGAGTGTGCCCTGGTGTGGAGGGCCGCAAGTGCGGGGTCTTCCGCTCCTTCCCAGAAATTGATCCTCATGCCCTTTGCGCTCGGTGCCGAGGACGTGAATGCTCTCGGGCCGAGCCATGTAATTGTTCCGACACGAGATACAAACCTTTCGGTCCTTTTACAATAGGAAGGTTACTAGCGGCAGCTGGATAGGTCGTAAGCTTTCGAACAAGGGGTTCGGTATTTAACTGCTTGTCCGACAGTGCGCGCGCCGCGCGACTGGGAGGTGAAGAATCACTTTTGCTTTTGGCCTGCTGGCGTGTAGACGTGTGTATCATCGCTCCCTGCCCGCTTCATCGTCGTTGCTTTCGCATGATTGTGTTTTTCTTTTTCTATTTATCTAGTGAAACTGATTTGTAAGTACAATCATTTCATCTTTATTTCCATTGAATTCAATTGTGAATTAAAGGATCTTGGTTTCACCACGCCCTCCGATTACCCGAGTACCGGGACTGAAGGGCGTAAGTGCGGGAATTCATATTTCCCAGAAATGATCCTCGTATTGTGTATGCTCGGTGCCGAGGGTGGGAGAGCGCTCGCTCCGAGCCTTATATTTTGGTTGGAAATGTGTAGATGAAAATCGTAAGTAAGTACCCTTTTCATTTATATTTTTTTTTGACCTGTGTGCTCGTTGCCGAGCGAATGCGCTCGGCACGAAAACTTATTCTGTATGGAAGTGGAATCGCAAGTACAGTATTCTTTTTCATTTTCATATATTTATTTTGATTGTATCAATACTCATTTTGGATCAGTTTCCGCTCTTACCCGGAAATTGATCCTTTCCCCTTTTTATTTGAATGAAGTGAAATTGCAAGTGCAGTATTCTTTTTCATTTTCATATCTTATTGGGATTGCATTATTTACTTGGATCAATGTTTCTGCTCTTACCCGGGAATTGATCCTTCCCCTTTTTATTTTGTATGAAGTGAAATCGCAAGCGCAGTATTCTTTTTCATTTTCATATATATTTTGATTGCATCAATTCATCATGGATCAAGGTTTCCGTTCATAATCGGGAATGGATCCTTTTACCCTTGCTCTCGGTACCGAGAGCGCAAATGCACTCAATCCGAGACCTTATTCATTGTGAAGTGAATCGTAATGCAAGATTCTTTTTCATTTTATTCCTTTTATTATTGATTGCATCAATATTTATTTTGGTTCAAGTTCCGCTCAGTCAGGGAATTGATCCTTATGCCCTTGCATTCGGTGCTTAGGGCACGATTGCTCTCAGGCTCTTTATTATTGTTGTTGGGTACATGGGTGCTGTGCGGGGGTGGGGAACGAGAATTCCCCACCCCCCCGCTCAGCTCCCACAGATGGCCCTTCCCCTTCGGGGGGGGGAGGTTATGTGGGTCCTTCTCCTCGCCCGATCCGTCGAGCGCGGGGGAGGGCGTTCGGTGCCCCGATGTACAATTGTATTCGGGGTCTTCCGCTCGCTCGGTGTGGGGCTCGCCCCCTCACCCCCCCAACTAATCACTACTACTGTTATTTCCGCAGGTGCTACTGCCACGAGGGTGGACCTTGGTGAGGTATGGGCGTCCTTCGATTTGCAGGGCGTGCCTAGTGTCCAGGGGCTGCTGTTCTATGTCTGGGCCTGCTGCGGTCACCCATGGAGCGGTGACCACGACAACGATATCGACTCCAGGTGACGAAGTCCCTCCTCACTTGGTGTACTCGCCTCACGTGGTAACAGTCTTGCCTACAGCCGCTGTGAAGTGCCGTTCGCCGTACCGAGAGGGGGGCGTGCCGCCGCCCGTACCTGCCGATTCTGTGCTGACTGTCCTTGCAGTTGCTGTGCTAGCTGTCCCTGCCGTTGCTGTGCTAGCTGTCCCTGCCGTTGCTGCGCTGGCTGTCCCTGCCGATGCTGTGCTGGCTGTGCCTGCTGTTCCTGAGATGCCCATACCTGCTGACGTCGTCCCTGTTCGTGGTGGTACTGCCCCAGACTTTGGTCTGTCTGTACAGGTGCGTCCGGGCCCTGTGGCTTCGGCTACAGCAGCCCCAGCTCCGCCCTGGATGGCAGATCTTACGTCTGTCCTGAGGAAGCTGACGAAGAAGAGAAGGAAGGTGTTGTCGTCGTCGTCTTCATCTTCTTCATCGTCGTCGGCTGCCGCCTCTTCCCCTTCGACTTCTAAGGCTTCACAGCCGAGGAAGAAGAAGGTTGCCTCCTCCCTCCTAAGAAGTCTCCCTCGGGAGCTTCTCGGGACCCGTCTCACCTCGCTGGGACGTGAGGGTTCCTTCCGCTGGTCCTCCTGCTCCTTCGGGAGCGGGGCCCGTCTCTTCTTCCGCAAGGAAGAAGACTACTGGGACCAGAGGGGTACCGGCTAACACCGGTACTTCCTCGCCTGGTGTCAGGGGCTCTGCCACTACACCAGGTTCTGTCTCGGCCTCTCGTCTGCGAGAGATACCGAGTGTACCGTCACCTACCAGTGACCGTGCAGCCAAGAATCAGGCGCCAGAGCTCGCTCGGGGCCAGGTTCACGGCACGGAGCGGAAGGCTGGTGAGAGCCGCTCAGGCGCCTCCCACCAGGCCAGCTCTGGCTCTCACGGCGATCAGCTGGCTACCCGGGCTAACGTGACGGTCTCTGACCGGCCACGTGCCGAGGCTGGGAAGAGGTCCTCCCGATCGCTGGTGCCAGCCACGGCTGGCACTAGCGGTGTGACGCACCGTGAGGACTGGCACCGGTCTCACCGTGACAGTGGTCTTTGCAGGTAGCCCGACCGTCGCTCCCACAGGGAACGTGCGGGGTACGGCCAACCAGCAGCAGTTCCCCTGACACACGAGATCGGTGTCTCTGTTCTCGGTCCAGCCGTCTCCCCAGGAAACGACTCGACTAGGCCTGCAGCTCGATCCCCACCACGGGTTGGCGATCGCCTGCAGCCCTCCAAGCCCGCTGGTTCGGCCAGCGAGCGAAGGGGAGCGTCAGGTCTTCCTCTCCCGTGCCTTCAACTTCCTCGGTTTACACCGGGAAGAGCGAGGCACAGCGCAGTGATCGTGAGGGGCGCGCCGTATGTACCAGGCACAATCTTCGGACCGACCAGGACGTACACGCAAGTGGCAGGAGGAGACCGAGAGGGCTGTCGCTGTTCCCCCTCCTTAAGAGGGAGGTTCTCGGAATATGCTCTTGTTCAAAGGGCTTAACGGTCCTACTCTGCAAGATGGTGTGACTTCCGAGATCCAGAGGAACTTTGCCGAGGTTATGGCGCTGATTCGTCAGCACAACGACCTCGGGGAAGGATCGCCGCTCCCACCAGCAGAGCCACGTCTCGGCTCGAGTCATTTTGGGGCCCGAGAGGGAACCCAAACCGACGGTGGGTCTGCAGCGATCGGAGCTTGCCGACTGTGTTGAACCAGGTAGTCTCTCGTCTCCGGACAAGAAGGCTCTCTCAGTTCTGGCCGGTCGAACAAGCTACTTCCACCTCCTCTACTGCGACAGAGGCGTTTCTACGTGTCTTCGGACACCGTATTTGAATACCCCTTCGGTCCTCCTGAGAGGTTTCGACCTCGACGAGGACTGGAATGAGTCGGAGGACGGTATCGGCTCTCTCCTGTCAGGTGTCGATCAGCCCCACCCAGACGACGTTCACAGTGGCGGCAGACCCTTACCTACAGTATGAGTTTGTAACCCTCCTCGGGGAAAACGTTTTCTCCTGACGATATGTTTTCCCAGGCTCTGAGAGGCCATCGCCGTAAGGCGATGGCTGCTCCTTTTCTTCTCCAACTGCTAGTTCCGCTGGGAAGGCGAGCGAGTATCCAATTCCTCCCCCATTCCTTCTCTCCTTACGGCTACGAGGGAAAGGGGAGGGATCCTACAGAGATTTCTCTGTAAGATCCCACGTTAGGGACTGCGCTACTGGGGGGACCTTCGTTAAGGAGGGATCCTACCCATTTCTCGATTTCTACGGGAATCGAGAGGACCACCAGCCGATATCGTTTGACGAATTCGGTGGGGGTTTCGCAGAGTGCTTAGAATTCTACGGAATTTCTAGCGCACTCAGAGTGTTCGAGTTTTTTACGATCTCCATATTAGGCTTTTTATATATGAAAATGTGCGCAAAAACATGCAGAATACAAAAAAATATTTGAAGGTTTTAGCATTTCTCATTTTCGAAAAATTTGCATATAAATTACGATAAATAGGAAAAAAACTACGTTTGGTCAACTTTGACTCGACCAAAATGGTCGAAAAACGCATTTGTAACAAAATTATTACAGTCGAGTAATATTCAATCATTTATCTTCACTTTAAAACAAATTGGAAGTCTCTAGAACAATATTTAGATTTGTGGTGAATTTTTGAAAAAAAAACTTTTCGTCCCTCCGCGCGCCGATTCTTGGCCGCAAATATCCGAAATGCGTAGGTCGCATTCTCCTAATATTTGTGCCTTTTCATATTAGGCTTTTTATAGAGTTTCATATATGAAAATGTGCACAAAAACATGCAGAATACAAAAAAAAATATTTGAAGGTTGTAGCATTTCTCATTTTCGAAATATTTGCATATAAATTACGATAAATGGGAAAAAAACTACGTTTGGTCAACTTTGACTCAACCGAAATGGTCGAAAAACGCATTTGGAACATAAAATTCTTACAGTCTAGTAATATTCAATCATTTATCTTCACTTTAAAACAAATTGGAAGTCTCTAGAACAATAATTAGATTTATGGTGTATTTTTGAAAAAAACGATTTTCTTCCCTCCGCGCGCCGATTCTCGGCCGCAAATCTCCGAAATGCATAGGTCGCATTCTCCTAATATTTGTGCCTTTTTATATTAGGGTTTTTATAGAGTTTCATATATGAAAATGTGCGCAAAAACATGCATAATACAACAAAATATATTTGAAGGTTGTAGCATTTCTCATTTTCGAAATATTTGCATATAAATTACGATAAATAGGAAAAAAACTACGTTCGGTCAACTTTGACTCAACCGAAATGGTCGAAAAACGCATTTGTAACATAAAACTCTTACAGTCTAGTAATATTCAATCATTTATCTTTACTTTAAAACAAATTGGAAGTCTCTAGAACAATATTGTGATTTATGGTGAATTTTTGAAAAAAAAAAAACTCCTTTTTATTTTTTTCCTCCGCGCGCCGATTCACGGCCGCAAATCTCCGAAATGCGTAGGTTGCATTCTCCTAATATTTGTGCCTTTTCATATTAGGCTTTTTATAGAGTTTCATATATGAAAATGTGCGCAAAACCATGCAGAATACAACAAAAAATATTTGAAGGTTGTAGCAAATCTCATTTTTGAAATATCTGCATATAAATTTTTTTTTTTTTAAATTTCGACATTTGGTCAACTTTAACTCGTCCGAAATGGTCGAAAACTGCATTTGTAAGCTAAAACTCTTACAGTATCGTAATATTCCATCATTTATCTTCATCTTGAAACAAATTCGAAGTCTCTATAACAATATTTAGATTTATGGTGAATTAAAAAAAAAAAAATTTTACCCGCGCATTACGAATTCATGCATCATTTTGTGATAATATTTTCTCTATGTTGCTTTTATCGTTTTACAATGTGTTATATACCAAAATGATCGCAATTTAGTGTACATTACAAAAAAAAAGTAACTCGTTACCTTTAACCGTTTTGCGCACAGCGCAATTTTAATACAATTATATATGAAATTTCGTTTTTGCGCTATCATATATCGCATTATTTATATATATGATAATGATAATTTTTTCATTGCTGATTGTTGGTTGCATACTAAACTTCAGCCAATGACAAAAAAAGGAGCCAAAAATGAACTCTTAATCTTGAAAACTAAGCGCGCTGTGATTTTTTGAAAAAAATATTTTTTCCGCTTCTGCGCTCACTCCAAAACACTCCCAGCATACGGGAGACAATTTTTATTTTACCGCTTTGGCCTTTAAGGGTTAATTCCTTGGACAGTCAGATAATTAGGATGTGTCTGAGTAGAATATATTACCATAGGACATTCCTTTGGGTTTTCCTATGATATCGTCCGTATACTTGAAGACCCATATAAGACCTGGCTGCTACAGGGTTCTCACTCTTCAAGCAGGCTGAGGATTCCATTTGGGATACTGGGAACAACCTGGAGGTTATGCAAACCTCCTGTTCTACCTGTTCCACCATATCCTGAAAGAGGAAAGGGTTCCAGTAATTGAGGAGGACCCAAGATGAGTGACTGATAAGGTTTATCTTAGCACAATCTTCTCTACCAGGTTTGTGTGGGGAAGAGGTACCACCGATAGGTAAAATTAATATCTCACGTCGGGAGTTTGCCCAGTATCCTTTTTCAAACTAACAGTTTCAAGATTTTTGGTGCAGAGGATCAGCTCAGATGTAACATAACTTCAGAGTTCTTCGTCTCACATACAAAATGAGCCTTCAGCCGTGACTGCCTTTTTAGAGGAGGTATCTGTCCATTAAAGGCATTCTGTTAGTAGACAAAGGTCTTGTGGAGCTGTTGTCAGAACAGAGGAAAGTCTCTCTTTAGTTACCTGTATGGTGATACACATTTGACTGGTGATTGGGTCATCCAGTATGTGAATATCACTTCACACTGAGTAATCTTCAGATGACTCAAGAGCATTGAACTGGCTGGTGCACATAAGAAACTCTGATCTACTACGTGAACATATACTCTGTATCTAAGTAGACTCACTGAGGTACTAACGAGCCCATACGTCAGTCACATTACATACAGGAAACTGACCGGGGAAACTGTTTCCCTCTGACCTTGGTAGAGTGGGAGTACTCAATAGCCAGGCTTTGATGTAGATTCAAAAGTAGTTGGGGACAATAGTTTCCAATTTGCCCCAGAATCCAGGATAATGAACCAATATATCACAGGTCATATGACAGATAGGCCTTTGTTTTTAGTCACGCTCAGTATGGCGTGGGTTTGTGTTAGAGACCTTCAGGAGGGCCAGCTTTGACTTGTCAAAGTACTCCTTGGTTATCAAAAGAACTACGTCACCTAGAACGTAAATGTGGTAAACATTAACCCTTAAACGCCAAATGGACGTATTAAACGTCTACTCAAAAAAGTTTTTTTAAAATTCGCGGAAAAATACTTATAGGCCTACCAGCCGAAAACTTTTGAATCACGCGCCTTGGGGGATGCTGGGAGTTCACGGATCAAGGCGTTGTTTTGTTTACAATCGTTACGCAGGCGCGCAAGCGCGAATTTCTTTCTTATCGCACTAAAAAGTATCAGTGACACATCTCAAAAATTATTTCGTCACTTTGACATAATTTTTGCACCGTTTTAAATTATCCGTTACATGAAGTATTATATATGAAAATGTGCGCAATTTCATTTAGAATACAACAAAAAAATACTCATGATTATAGCTTTTACCAGTTTTGAAATATTTCCATATAAATAACGATAAGTGCCAAAATTTCAACCTTCGGTCAAATTTGACTCTACCGAAATGGTCGAAAAACAAAAAACAATTGTAAACAAGCTAAACTCTTATATTGTAGTAATATTCAACTATTTACCTTAATTTTGCAACAAATTGGAAGTCTCTAGCACAATATTTCGATTTATGGTGAATTTATGAAAAAACTTTTTCCTTACATCCGCGCGGTAACTTCCGAAAAAAATCATACATGCGATTGTGGTAATGTTTGCACCATTTTAAAATTAGCCGTTACATAAAGTTTTATATATGGAAATGTGCGCAATTTCATGCACAATACAACTAAAAACAACCCATAGTTGTAGCTTTTATCAGTTTTGAAATATTTTCATATAAAAAAATGATAATGACAAACTTTTCAACCTTCGGTCAATTTTGACTACCAAAATGGTCGAAAAAACGCAATTGTAAGCTAAAACTCTTATATTTTAGTAATATTCAATCATTTACCTTCATTTTGTAACAAATTGGAAGTCTCTAGCACAATATTTCGATTTATGGTGAATTTATGAAAAAAATCACCTTTTCCTTATGTCCGCGCGGTAACTCTTCCGAAAAAAATCATACGTTGCGATTGTGGTAATGTTTGCACCATTTTAAATTAGCCATTACATAAAGTTTATATATGAAAATGTGCGCAGTTTCATGTAGAATACAACGAAAAATAATTGAAAGTGTAGCTTTCCCTCATTTTCGAAATAATTTCATGTAAATCACGATAAATAGAAAAAAAACCATGTCGTCAACTTTGACTCTACCGAAATTGGTCGAAAAAACGCAATTGTAAGCTAAAACTCTTATATTTTAGTAATATTCAATCATTTACCTTCATTTTGCAACAAATTGGAAGTCTCTAGCACAATATTTCGATTTATGGTGAATTTATGAAAAAAAACTTTCCTTCCTCCGCGCGCGGATTCTCCGCCATAAATCTCCAAATTGCGTACATCGCATTCTCGGAAAATTTGCTCCGTTTCATAATTAGGCATTTCATAGAGTTTCTTAGATAATGAAAATGTGCACAATTTCATGTAGATAAAGGAAAAAATATTTGAAGGTGTAGCTTTTCTAATTTCCGAAATAATTACATATAAAAAAAAAAATTATACAAAAATTTTGACATTTGATCAACTTTAACTCGTCCGAAATGGTAAAAAACTGCAATTGTAAGCCAAAACTCTTACAGTATCGTAATATTCCATCATTTAACTTCATCTTGAAACAAATTCGAAGTCTCTATAACAATATTTAGATTTATGGTGAATTTAAAAAAAAATTATTTTTTTACGTCCGCACGTTACGAATTCATGCATCATTTTGTGATAATGTTTTCTCTGTGTTGCTTTTATCGTTTTACAATGTGTTATATACCAAAAAGAGTGCAATTTAGTTTACATTACAACGAAAAAAAAAAGTAACTTGTTACCTTTAGCCGTTTTGCGCACAGCGCGATTTGAATACAATTATATATGAAATTTCGTTTGTTCCGATACGTAATACAAACCCTCGGTCCTTTAACAATAGGAAGGTAACTAGCGGCAGCTGGACGGTCGTAAGCTTCGAACAAGCGGAAGGGGAGAACGGTAGTTAACTGCTTGTCCGGTCGTGCGCGCGCCGCCCGCGCGCCGGGCGGTGAGAATCACTTTTGCTTTCGGCCGTGGTGTGACAGGACGTGTTCGTCATCGCTCTGCCCGCTATTTTCGTCGTGTGCTTTGGATGTTTACAATTTCTTCTGACTGTTTGGGTGGGTCTTGAATGAAATTGTAAGTACTTTGTTTTCATTTTTCATTGAAGTGAAGATTAATTAATCATGGATCAAGAAGAGCTTTCGCCGCGCCCACCAACTGACCCGTAGAGTGTGTCCCGGTTGGAGGGGCGTAAATGCGGCGGATTCCGCTCTTACCCAGATATTGATCCTCATGAGTTATGTTTTCGGTGTCGGGGGCGAGAATGCTCCCGAACCGAACCATGTGATGTATGTGTAAATTGGTCCGAGGCGCAGTGGGTGCTGTACGAGGGTAGGAAGAGGCGTAGGTTGACCAAGGAGTCGTCGGAAAGCTCTCCAGCGACTCCTTTGGTTACGGATACCTCGTCATCCTTCCTGCCTCCAGCTCAGCCCCCACGATTTGCGCCTTCCCCTGCGGGGGGGGTTTCGGAGTCCTTCTCCTCACTCGATCCGTCGAGTGTGGAGGAGGGTGCCCGATACCCGGATGTGCAATTGTATTCGGGGTCTTCCGTCCGCTCTGGGTGGGGTTCGTCCTCCCCCAGGCGTGAGGGTGCCCCTCTAACTGACCCGACTGTTTCCTCCCTCAGGTGTGCCTTCTGTGAGTGACGACCATTGGACAGGTGTGGGCGTCGTTGGGACTGCAGGGCGCCCCCAGTATCCAGGGCTTGATTCAACGGCTAGCGGGGGTCGGCAGTGGTAACTCATGTGTGGTTACAACTACGACCAATACGGTGTCAACACCAGCGTACGCCGCCCCTCCTCATGTGTGTATTACGCAACACATTGCGTCAGTGACTCCAACGGCGTCAATTCAAATGCCGATCGCTGCCGTGCCTAAGAGGGGCGTGCCGCCGCCACCTGGGTTTTATGTGCTGCCGACGCCCGACTTTCGCTGCCCCAAAAGTTCGCCCTGGATCTACCGCCCGTCCCAATGATGAGTTTGGCTGAGATGGAGAGGTCTGTGACGCCGGATTATGCTGCCGTACCTGCCGTACTGCAGCGAGTGTTGCTGGCCCAGCCCCTCGCGCCGCTCCTACGAAGCGCGCGGTGCGGGACTCTAATGTTGATGTTGCTGCTGGTGCTGGTCCTGCTGGTGCTGGTCCTATTGGTGCTGGTCCTGCTGCTGCTGGTCCTGCTGGTGCTGGTCCTGCTGGTGCTGGTCCTGATGGTGCTGGTCCTGCTGCTGATGTTCCTGCCGCTCCTGCCGTGCCTGCCCCTGCCCACGTCGCGTCTCGTCATGGAGGTGCTGCACCGGTCTCAGGTCTTTCCGGACAGGATCAGTCGGGGCGTGTTGCTTCGGCAATTGGCCCGACTTTTCCGTGGATGGAAGACCTGACGTCCGTCCTGAGAGAGCTGACGAAGAAGAGGAAGATGTCGTCGTCGTCTTCATCGTCTTCTTCGTCGTCTGTTGCCGCCTCTTCCCCTTCGACTTCTAAGGCTTCCAAGCCGAAGAAGAAGAAGGCTGCCTCCTCCCCCCCTAAGAAGGCTCCTACGGGACCTTCGAAGGGCCCGTCTCGCTCTGGCGTGACGGGGGGTGCTTCTGCTGGTCCTCCTGTTCCCTCGGGAACGGGGCCCGTCTCCTCTTCTGAGAAGAAGAAGACGGGGACCAAGGATGTGCTGGCTACTGCTGGTACATCCGCGCCTGGTCTTAGTAGCACTCTGCTAAGTCAGGTACCGGCTCGACTTCTCGTTCGCGAGAAGGTCCGAGTGTACGGTCTCCTTGCTGGGCGACCTGCTGCAGCCAATGTCAAGACGCCTGAGCTTGCTCACCGTCACGACAGAGGCACGGAGCAGAAGACTGTCGAGAGTCGCGCAAGTGACGCTCGCCAGGCCAGCGGCCGCTCTCGTAGCGACCAGCCGGTACCTCGGGTTGACGTGACGGTCTCTGACCGGCCACGGGTTGAGGCTGAGAAGAGGTCCCCTCGACAACGGCACCAGCTTCGGCGGGTACCAGCGGTTTGACGTGCCGTGAGGACGCTCACCGGTCTCACCGCGAAAGCGAGCATCTGCAGATCACCTGACCGCCGCTCCCACAGGGACCGGACGGAGACGGTGGCCAGCAGCAGCTCGTATGACGCACGAGATCGGGGTCGACGTGCTCAGTCGAGCCGCTCGCCACAGTGAGCGGCACGACCAGGCCTGCAGCAACGATCCCCACCCGCGGGTTGTGATGACGGCTGCAGACCCCCCACGTACGCTGGTCCTGCCAGCGAACGGGGGGGGAGCGTCAGGTCTGTCTCTCCTATACCTTCAACTTCCTCGGGCTACACCGGGAAGAGCGAGGTACCCAGGAGTGATCGTGAGAGGTGCGCCGCTCACGATCCCGCCACGACGCCGCACGAACCAGGCATGGTTGTAGGACCAGCCAGGTCGTACGCGCAAGTGGTTGGAGGCGACCGTCAGGGGTCTGTTGCTGTTCCTCCTTCTGAAGGAGGAGGGTCTCGAGAGCTGCTCCTGTTGGAGGGACTGGACGGTCCTACTCCTCAGGACGCTGTAACCCTATGAGATCCAGAGGAACTTTGCCCAGGTTATTGCGCTGATTCGGCAGCACAAACGACCTGGGGATGGGGGAAGGATCGCCGCTACCACCCCATCTGAGCCCACGTCCCGGCTCGAGTCATTTTGGGGCCCGAAGAGGGAACCCAAATTGACGGTGGGACTGCCGCGATCGGAGCTTGCAGACTCAGTCCTTGACCAGGTGGAGTATTTCGTCTCAGGACGAGAGGACTCACTTAAGTCAGGACGGTCTTCCAAGCTACTTCCTCCTCCTCTGCAGCGACAGCGGAAGTTCTACGTGCCATCAGTAGATCCAATACCGCCCAAACAGGTTAACCCAACCCCGGAGCTAGCTAGGCTAACTCCAGGTGTGTCCCTGCAGCAGCAGCTCCTGTCAGAGGAACCTATGGTTCTCGCAGCAGGAGGCACTGGGCCTGGAAGCTACCGCTATCGGCAGCTTTTCCAGGCAGTCTCTTGGTTGGATCTGTGGTCCCTCACAGTATCCAAGGTCGCGGCCGACGCCAGGGGGCGCTGCCCTCGAAGACGACCCCGACTTCAGGAGACTGTGCCAGTCTGGAGTGGGCCATCTCCTACCTCGCCCATCAGACGGCAAACCTGTGGGCCAACTTGGTTCTCCGTCGTAGGGACGCTGTCCTTACACGAGTAGCCAAGGGGGCCGGGCGTGAAGCGGTAAATGGACTACGTAACGGACCAATGAAGAGTTCCTCTGCCACTCTCTTTCGGAGAGATGGTGGACGCTGCGGTGGAAAGACGGCGCACTGATGACAGTGACCGTCTGGTTCACCAGGCCCGTTACGAAGGTTTCTGGGCAACCTCGTACAGCTGCGGCTAAGCCTAAGAGTTTAGCTAGCGCTTCCTCGGCTGCTAAGACGGCTGCTCCATCGAAGCCCCGCCCCGATGGACAAAGACTCTTCCTGCTTCAACTTCTAGTAAAGGAGGCCGTAACCAGCCCTCCTCCCAGCCCTCCTTTTCCCCGAGGAGGTGCTGGGAAAGAAGTCGAAGCGAGGTGGGAAACGCTAGGGACGGCGTTCCCCCTCACCAGCTGCCGGAAGTGGGGGGGTGCCTGGCGAGCCATTGGGCAACTTGGCAGCGCTACGGTGCCGAGACCTGGATAGTAGACGTCCTTCGGGAGGGATATCTACTACCCTTCGAATCTCGGCCACCCCTCACCTCCAACCCGGTCCCACTGCAGGCATACGTTCAGGGATCCTCAAAGGACGACGCTCTTTCGGCAGGAGATCAAGACCATGCTGACCAAACGAGCTGTAGAAGTCGTAGTGGATCGGTCACCGGGCTTTTACAGCCGCCCTTTTCTTAGTTGAAAAGGCATCGGGGGGCTGGCGCCCGGTGATAGATCTCTCTCCCCTGAACCGATTTGTTCGCCAGACTCGGTTTCAAGATGGAGACGGCACGTTCCGTGCTGGACTCCATCAGGGAGAACGAATTCATGCTTTCAGTGGACCTGAAGGATGCGTATTTCCAAATACCCATCCATCAGTCCTCCAGAAAGTACCTCCGCTTCATCTTCGACGGGACGGTGTCCTTACCAATTCAGGGCACTCTGCTTCGGTCTCTCAACCGCCCCACAGGTGTTCACGAGAGTGTTCACGCTGGTGTCTGCTTGGGCCCATTCGCACGGGATACGTCTTCTGAGGTATCTCGACGATTGGCTGGTCCCTGGCGAGCTCCGCTCGCAGTTGCTGCAGGACAGGGATCGACTTCTAAAGTTTTGTCGCGATCTGGGGATCGTGATCAAACTACGAGAAGTCCGATCTCGAACCCAAGCAGAAGATGAAGTACCTGCGTATGCTGATCGATACGGTAGCAGCTCAAGTCCGCCCCGCAGACTGAGGATCAGCAAATTCAGGGAGGCAGCCGGCCGGTTCCTGTCTCGGCAGGAACAGGCAGCTCAGCAATGGCAAGTCGTGATCGGCCACCTGTCGTCACTCGAGAAGTTAGTTCCTCACGGACGTCTTCACCTGCGGTCTCTCCAGTGGAGACTAAGGGGAGAGTTGGTCACAGGTAAAGGATCCACCTTACTTCCCCGTGTCCATCACGGAGAAGGTGAGCAGGACCTAGCCTGGTGGCTCGACGACAGAACCTCTTAAGAGGATGCCCTACGCACTCCCCCCACCCCCGGAGATGCTGCTGTTCTCAGACGCATCGACCGAGGGATGGGGCGCACACCTGGAGGAGTTGCTGGCTGCAGGTGTGTGGGACCATCACGACAAGCACCTTCACATCAATGTCCTGGAACTCAAGGCGGCGTTTTACGCTCTACAAAGAGTTCCAAGACCGATTGATGGGACACTCAGTGGTGTTTGATGTGCGACAACACCATGGTAGTGGCATACGTCAACAAGCAGGGGGGCCTAGTGTCTCTCCCGCTCACCAGTTGACGGTGCAGGTGCACGAGTGGGCCACGGCTCATTCGATAGAGCTGTCAGCACGCTACATTCCAGGCAAGAGGGAATGTAGTAGCGGACAAGCTCAGCCGTCGGGATCAGGTCAACTAGGGAACCGAGTGGTCCCTACACCCCCAGGAAGAAGTGGCGGAAAGGCTATTCCATAACCTGTGGGGGCGTCCAGTCATAGACCTGTTCGCCACCCGGCACAACAAAAAACTTCAAGTTTTTTGCTCAGCCGTGCCGGACCCATGGCAGCTGCAGAGGACGCTCTTCAACACCCCTGGGACAACCTCTTCGTCTACGCCTTTCC
Source organism: Macrobrachium nipponense (assembly GCF_015104395.2). Lineage (NCBI taxonomy): Eukaryota > Metazoa > Arthropoda > Malacostraca > Decapoda > Palaemonidae > Macrobrachium > Macrobrachium nipponense. The sequence goes on from NC_087200.1 coordinate 153,369,549, forward strand.
TCCCTTTTGTCTGATTCGGAAAGTGATCAGCCGAGCGCTGGTCACTCCCAATCTCAGGATGATCCTGGGTGGCTCCCAAACGACCTCAAGCCGTTTGGTATCCGGACCTGCTGGCTCTTCTTGCAGAAGAACCGAGAGAGATGCCCCACTGGCACAACCTTCTAGCCCAGCCACACGTAGAGCGTACACCGCGAGCAGTCCAGTCCCTACAACTTCACGGCTGGCTGTTATCCACCATCTCTTGCGAACGAGAGGCTTTTCCTTCGCCAGCGCAGCAACAGAGATGGCTGGACACGTCAGACAGTCCTCTGCAGCTGTGTACCAGGGGAAGTGGGCCGTCTTCTGTGGTTGGTGTCGTAGACGGGGTCTATCTCCTCTCAGAGCCACTCTCAGCAGGTAGCGGATTTCCTCGTATTTCTTCGCCGAGAGAAGCTCCTCTCAGTACCCACAGTTAAAGGATATAGAGCTGCACTGGCACTCGTCCTAAAACTGAGGGGACTGGACATCTCGAACTCGTTCGAGATCTCCTTGCTAATGAGGAGCTTCGAAAGGTCTTGAGCCCACCCAGGGAGCTCAGGCCACCTGAGTGGGATGACTCTCGTCCTTAGGAGTTTGACTCGAAGACCATTCGAGCCACTCCGAGAGTCGTCAGACAGGGGATCTGACCCTCAAGACCCTCTTCTTGCTGGCCCTGGCATCGGCGAAGAGAGTAGGGGAACTTCATGGTCTGTCTTCAATGTTAAACATTCCAGGGGCTGGGGATCTGTGACGCTCGATTTCGTCCCGAATTTCGTAGCTAAGACTCAGAATCCGTCGATCCCTGACGACAGGTTCGAGTCTTTCACAATCCCCTCCCTAATGGATTTCACGACAACGATACGGATGAGATGCTGCTTTGTCCTGTGAGGGCGCTACGGCGCTATCTGAAGAAAACTCGACACCTCAGGCCTGAGTGTCGACGCCTCTTCGTTAGCACTGGGGTTACCAAGAAAGAAGTATCCAAGAACACGCTTTCTTTCTGGCTGCGTGAGGTGATCAGAAGAGCGTACGAGGCTGATGGTAGTGACGACATCCGTACGCTCCGACCGAGAGCCCACGAAGTCAGAGGTATTGGACCCTCTTTGGCGTTCCGCAAGAACTTCTCCGTGGCGCAGGTCCTGAAGGCAGGTGTCTGGGCCAACCAGACTACCTTCACGTCCTTCTACCTTCGGGATATTGCCCACAAGTCCTTCTTGGATTACTTTTTTACCTTGGACCTGTGGTGGCTGCTCAACACGTTGTGTAAGCTTACCCAGCACCCGAGCAGGCAGAACAGCATCGATTCCTGGTGTGACTGTAGGAATGAATGGTTGAATGAGAGTGCGACTGGCTTCTCTTCTCCATCTTTCTCTCTCTCTACCTGTGGGCAGAGGGTCACGGTCGTCACCATGCTGGAAAGGAATCGATGCAGGTAAGCTACTCAACCGAGCCCCAATCTATCCCTTTAGTTAGGGATAGAAGCAAATATCCTCCACTCCCTCCAACAAGGGGGAAGGAGTGGATGCCTACTTGAGACAAACCCATAACTTTATGTTGGCTCCTGTACAGGAACAAGTTCTTGCAATGCTGGTACGAAGAGATACGCTTGCCTCTCTCTTAGTACTTGGCTCAGAGGTCAGACCATTGATCCTGCGGTGCACACCCCGATCAATCGGACAGAGGTTTGGATCCCTCCCTTGCTCTTAAGACCAGGGAGGCATTCCAAGGTTGGACGAACACCAGTCTGTTCACCAAAAAGACTCAGATTCCACCCACCAAGAAGTGAGTCTTCCTATTGTTAAAGGACCGAGGGTTTGTATTACGTATCGGAACAAATGACAATTTGTCGAAAATTGCATTTTTCCTAACTATACAAACCTGAGTCCTTTACATATAGTCCCACCATCATGCCACCCCTCACTCTGCAACTTTTTGCATGGGCCTAAAGCAAAAGTGATTCTTCACCGCGGGCCGGGCGCGCGCGCGCAGCGCACGACCGGACAAGCAGTTAACTACCGTTCTCCCCTTGTTCGAAGCTTACGACCGTCCAGCTGCCGCTAGTTACCTTCCTATTGTTAAAGGACCTCAGGTTTTGTATAGTTAGGAAAAATGCAATTTTCGACAAATTGTCATTTTTGCGCTATCATATATCGCATTATTTATATATGATAATGATAATTTTTATCATTTCTGATGGTTGCATAGTAAACTTCAGGCAATGACAAAAAAAGGAGCCAAAAATGAACTCTTAATTTTCAAAACTAAGCGCGCTGTGATTTTTTGAAAAAATTATTTTTTCCGCTTCCGCGCTCACTCCAAACCGGCTCTGGCATTCGGGGGACGTTTTGATTTTTACCGCTTCGGCTTTTAAGGGTTAAGGGAACACGAGCCAAACGGAGGAAGAGTGGTCAGAAATTTCCATGAATTTTTATTATTTGAGGCGATTAGTCAAGCCTACTCCTTGTGGTCAAATTGTACCAATTTGGGTCATACAGAAGGAATATGTACCTTTCTGGCAATTAACCCTCTTACGCCGAAGCCCTAAAAATCAAAACCTCTCCCGTATGCCGGGGCCGGTTTGGAGTGAGCGCGGAAGCTGAAAAAATATTTTTTTCAAAAAATCACAGCACGCTTAGTTTTGAAGATTAAGAGTTCATTTTTGGCTCATTTTTTTGTCATTGCCTGCAGTTTAGTATGCAACCATCAGAAATTAAAAATAATATCATTATCATATGTAAATAATGCGATATATGGTAGTGAAAAAAAAATCATACATAATTGTATTCAAATCACACTGTGCAAAAAACGGTCAAAGCTAACGAGTTACTTTTTTTTCGTTGTATTGCACACTAAATTGCAATCATTTTGATATATAATACATTGTAAAACAATAAAAGCAACACCGGAAAAATATTATCACAAAATGATGTACGAATTCGTAACGCGCGGACGTAAAAAAATGTTTTCAAAAAATTCACCGTAAATCTAATATTGTTTTTCTAGAGACTCCAATTTGTTTCAAAAATAAAGACAAATGATTGAATATTACAATACTGTAAGAGTTTTAGATTAGAATTGCAGATTTCGACCATTTCGGACGAGTTAAAGTTGACTGAATGTCGAAATTTTTATATATATTTTTTTATATGCACATATTTCGGAGATAGGAAAAGCTACAACCTTCAATTATTTTTTATTGTATTCTTCATGAATTTGCGCACATTTTGATATATGAAACTATAAAACGGTTAATATGAAAAGGAGCAAATATTAGGATAATGCGAT
>NC_087200.1:153373351-153411569 GCF_015104395.2 Macrobrachium nipponense
ATCGCATTATCCTAATATTTGCTCCGTGTTATAGTTTCATATATCAAAATGTGCGCAAATTCATGAAGAATACAATAAAAAATAATTGAAGGTGTAGCTTTTCCTATCTCCGAAATATGTCATATAAAAAAATATATATATAAAAATTTCGACATTCGGTCAACTTAAACTCATCCGAAATGGTCGAAATCTGCAATTCTAATCTAAAACTCTTACAGTATTGTAATATTCAATCATTTTGTCTTTATTTTTGAAACAAATTGGAAGTCTCTAGAACAATATTTAGATTTACGGTGAATTTTTGAAAACATTTTTTTACGTCCGCGCGTTACGAATTCGTACATCATTTTTGTGATAATATTTTTCCGGTGTTGCTTTTATTGTTTTACAATGTATTATATATCAAAATGATTGCAATTTAGTGTGCAATACAACGAAAAAAAAAAGTAACTCGTTAGCTTTGACCGTTTTTTTTGCACAGTGATTTCTTTGAATACAATTATGTATGATTTTTTTTTCACTACCATATATCGCATTATTTACATATGATAATGATATTATTTTTAATTTCTGATGGTTGCATACTAAACTGCAGGCAATGACAAAAAATGAGCCAAAAATGAACTCTTAATCTTCAAAACTAGCGTGCTGTGATTTTTGAAAAAAAAAAATATTTTTTCAGCTTCCGCGCTCACTACCAAACCGGCCCCGGCATACGGGAGAGGTTTTGATTTTTAGGGCTTCGGCGTAAGAGGGTTAATTGCCAGAAAGGTACATATTCCTTCTGTATGACCCAAATTGGTACAATTTGACCACAAGGAGTAGGCTTGACTAATCGCCTCAAATAATAAAAATTCATGGAAATTTCTGACCACTCTTCCTCCGTTGGCTCGTGTTCCCTTAACCCTTAAAAGCCGAAGCGGTAAAAATCAAAAACGTCCCCCGAATGCCAGAGCCGGTTTGGAGTGAGCACGGAAGCGGAAAAAATAATTTTTTCAAAAAATCACAGCGCGCTTAGTTTTGAAAATTAAGAGTTCATTTTTGGCTCCTTTTTTGTCATTGCCTGAAGTTTACTATGCACCATCAGAATGATAAAAATTATCATTATCATATATAAATAATGCGATATATGATAGCGCAAAAAAAAAACGAAATTTTCATATATAATTTGTATTCAAATCGCGCTGTGCGCAAACGCTAAAGGTAACAATTACTTTTTTTTTCGTTGTAATGTAAACTAAATTGCACTCTTTTTGGTATATAACACATTGTAAAACGATAAAAGCAACACAGAGAAAACATTATCACAAAATGATGCATGAATTCGTAACGTGCAGACGTAAAAAAATATATTTTTTTTTTTTTTTTTTAAAATTCACCATAAATCTAAAATATTTGTTATAGAGACTTCGAATTTGTTTCAAGATGAAGTTAAATGATGGAATATTACGATACTGTAAGAGTTTTGGCTTACAATTGCAGTTTTTTACCATTTCAGACGAGTTAAAGTTGACCAAATGTCAAAATTTAAAAAAAAATTTTTTTATATGTAATTATTTCGGAAATTAGAAAAGCTACAACCTTCAAATATTTTTCCTTTTATTCTACATGAAATTGTGCACATTTTCATATCTAAAACTCTATGAAATGCCTAATATGAAACGGAGCAAATTTTCCCGAGAATGCGAATGTACGCCAATTTGGAGATTTATGGCGGGAGAATCCGAGCGCGGGAGGGAAGGAAAGTTTTTTCATAAATTCACCATAAATCGAATATTGTGCTAGAGACTTCCAATTTGTTGCAAAATGAAGGTAAATGATTGAATATTACTTAAAATATAAGATGTGTTTTAGCTTTACAATTGCATTTTTCGACCATTTCGGTAGAGTCAAAGTTGACCGAACATGGTTTTTTTCTATTTATCGTGATTTACATGCAAATATTTCGAAAATGAGAAAAGCTACAACTTTCAATTATTTTTCGTTGTATTCTACATGAAACTGCGCACATTTTCATATATAAAACTTTATGTAACGGCTAATTTAAAATGGTGCAAACATTACCACAATCGCACGTATGATTTTTTTCGGAAGAGTTACCGCGCGGACATAAGGAAAAGGTGATTTTTTTCATAAATTCACCATAAATCGAAATATTGTGCTAGAGACTTCCAATTTGTTACAAAATGAAGGTAAATGATTGAATATTACTAAAATATAAGAGTTTTAGCTTACAATTGCGTTTTTCGACCATTTTGGTAGTCAAAATTGACCGAAGGTTGAAAATTTGTCACTTATCATTTTTTATATGAAAATATTTCAAAACTGATAAAAGCTACAACTATGGGTTGTTTTTAGTTGTATTGTGCATGAAATTGCGCACATTTCCATATATAAAACTTTATGTAATGGCTAATTTTAAAATGGTGCAAACATTACCACAATCGCATGTATGATTTTTTTCGGAAGTTACCGCGCGGATGTAAGGAAAAGGTTTTTTCATAAATTCACCTAAATCGAAATATTGTGCTAGAGACTTCCAATTTATTGCAAAATTAAGGTAAATAGTTGAATATTACTACAATATAAGAGTTTTAGCTACAATTGCGTTTTCGACCATTTCGGTAGAGTCAAATTTGACCGAATGGTTGAAATTTTGGCACTTATCGTATTTATATGGAAATATTTCAAAACTGGTAAAAGCTACATCATGAGTATTTTTTGTTGCATTCTAAAATGAAATTGCGCACATTTTCATATATAATACTTCATGTAACGGATAACTTAAAACGGTGCAAAAAATTATGTCAAAGTGACAAAATAATTTTGAGATGTGTCACTGATACTTTTTAGTGCGCATAAGAAAGAAATTCGCGCTTGCGCGCCTGCGTAACGATTGTAAACAAAAACAACGCCTTGATCCGTGAACTCCCAGCATCCCCAAGGCTCGTGATTCAAAAGTTTTCGGCTGGTAGGCCTATAAGTTATATTTTCCGCGATTTAAAAAAAACTTTTTAGAGTAGACGTTTAATACGTCCCATTTGGCGTTTTAAGGGTTCAATTCTCTACCACATTTACTTTTCCTAGGTGACGTAGTTTCTTTTATAACCAAGGAGTACTTTGACAAGTCAAAGCTGGCCCTCCTGGAAGGTTTCTAACACCAAAACCCACGCCATACTGAGCGTGACTAAAAACAAAGGCCTATCTGTCATATGACCTGTGATATATTGGTTCATTATCCTGGATTCTGGGGCAAATTGGAAACTATTGTCCCCAACTACTTTTGAATCTACATCAAAGCCTGGCTATTGAGTACTCCCACTCTACAAGGTCAGAGGGAAACAGGTTTCCCCGGTCAGTTTCCTGTATGTAATGTGACTGACGTATGGGCTCGTTAGTACCTCAGTGAGTCTACTTAGATACAGAGTATATGTTCACGTAGAGATCAGAGTTTCTTATGTGCACCAGCCAGTTCAATGCTCTTGAGTCATCTGAAGATTACTCAGTGTGAAGTGATATTCACATACTGGATAACCCAATCACCAGTCAAATGTGTATCACCATACAGTAACTAAAGAGAGACTTTCCTCTGTTCTGACAACAGCTCCACAAGACCTTTGTCTACTAACAGAATGCCTTTAATGGACAGATACCTCCTCTAAAAAGGCAGTCACGGCTGAAGGCTCATTTTGTATGTGAGACGAAGAACTCTGAAGTTATGTTACATCTGAGCTGATCCTCTGCACCAAAAATCTTGAAACTGTTAGTTTGAAAAAGGATACTGGCAAACTCCCGACGTGAGATATTAATTTTACCTATCGGTGGTACCATCTTCCCACACAAACCTGGTAGAGAAGATTGTGCTAAGATAAACCTTATCAGTCACTCATCTTGGGTCCTCCTCAATTACTGGAACCCTTTCCTCTTTCAGGATATGGTGGACAGGTAGAACAGGAGGTTTGCATAACCTCCAGGTTGTTCCCAGTATCCCAAATGGAATCCTCAGCTGCTTGAAGAAGTGAGAACCCTGTAGCAGCCAGGTCTTATATGGGTCTTCAAGTATTACGGACGATATCATAGGAAAACCCAAAGGAATGTCCTATGGTAATATATTCTACTCAGACACATCCTAATTATCTGACTGTCCAAGGAATTAACCCTTAAAGGCCAAAGCGGTAAAATAAAAATTGTCTCCCGTGTGCTGGGAGTGTTTTGGAGTGAGCGCGGAAAGCGGAAAAAAATGATATTTGTTATGTTACAATAAAGTTTCATACATACTTACCTGGCAGATATATACTATGCTAAGACTCCGTCGTCCCCGACAGAAATTCAAATTTCGCGCCACTCGCTACAGGTAGGTCAGGTGATCTACCTGCCTGCCCTGGGTGGCAGGACTAGGAACCATCCCCGTTTTCTATCATATTTTCTCTCTTCCACCTGTCTCCTGCGGGGAGGCTGGGTGGCCTTTAATTGTATATATCTGCCAGGTAAGTATGTATGAAACTTTATTGTAACATAACAATATCATTTTCATACAATCAACTTACCTGTCAGATATATACATAGCTGATTGGCACCCTTCGGTGGAGGGTAAGAGACAGCTACTATATGGAATAGACAGGTAAACACATATGTTGTAGGTATAAATAAAACCTTGGTTCCTACCTGATAGGTGGTAGACTTGGTGGGTGTTTGCCCAGTAGTCTGCATCACCTCAAGAAACTTTAGCGAGATATGTGATCTATGGCCAAGAGTTCTTGTGGGTCTGCCGATGGGGTCTTACCCACTTACTCAGCAGAGCCTAAAAGGACTTTGTCAATGGGTGCTGATCCACTTTATATGACAATACACCTTATGAAGGAGCACACAACCAATCCCGACCACCTGATCCTAACCATGTGTTAGAACTAAGGATTGTTACGAGTTATCCCCGAACTCGTCACAACAACCGTAACTCGAAAACCACTACGCACACATACAATAATTTTTCAAAAAAAAAAATTATACTCAACTAATTGGATATGACGAGAATTCTCTTATGAACAACATAGACGGCCGCCCGTGCGAGCCTGAATCCTCCATTGTTCGAAGAGATTCTCGACCATATCCAAACAGAAGAACAGTATATACAATTAAGGATTGGTGTCGGCTCCCGTACCCAGAATCGTATCTGCCGATACGATAGGACCTAGAGAAAAGCACTTCTCATACGTCACACGCACGTCTTTCAAGTAATGAGATGCAAATACCGAGTTGCATCTCCAATATGTCGTATCTAAAATGTTTTTAAGCGACATATTCTTATAAAACGAGAGAGACGTCGCAACCGTCGTACTTCATGAGCTTTTACCCTCAGAAGTTGTAAATTGTTCGTCCGGACAGACCTTGTGAGCGTCCGTAATGACGTTTCTTACAAAGAACGCTAGAGCGTTCTTTGACATCGTCTTGTGGGGTCTTTTACCGCGCACCAAAGACCTTGTCTAGAGCCTCCCAACTGACGCTTCCTCTGAAGATAGAACTTCAGAGCTCTAACAGGGATAGAGACCTCTCTGCTTCTCTGCCTACGAGATTAGACATTCCTTTGATTTTCGAAATGACCTAGGCCAGGGATTCGTGGGATCTCGTTTTTTCGCTAAAAACAGAGTCTTAAACGAGCAAATCGCCGAGTCTCCCTTGAATCCTACTTTATCCTGCAGAGCTTGTAACTCACTAATTCTTTTTGCCGTCGCTAATGATAAAAGAAATAGGCATTTTCTAGTTACGTCTCTAAATGATGCCTGATGCGGAGGCTCGAATCTATCCGAAGACAGATATTTGAGGACTACGTCCAAGTTCCAGTTCGGAGGTACTGGTTCCTTAGACTTTGACGTCTCAAAAGATCTCATGAGATCGTGGAGATCTTTGTTATTTGCCAGATCTAAACCTCTGTTCCTGAATACAGCCGAGAGCATACTCCTGTATCCCTTTATTGTGGATACTGCTAGATGCGATTTTACCCTCAGGAATAGCAAGAAATCAGCAATTTCCGCTATAGAGGTAGAGGAGGAGGACAACTTCTTGGCTCTACACCACCTTCTAAAGACCTCCCACTTCGACTGGTATACTTTCGAAGTGGAGGTTCTGCGAGCTCTCGCGATTGCGCTTGCCACTTCGCGAGAAAAAGCATCTCGCTCTGACAAGTCTTTTCGATAGTCGAAAGGCAGTCAGAGCGAGAGCGGGGAGGTTTTGATGGTACCTCTTGAAGTGTGGTTGTTTGAGAAGATCCGTCCTTCTTGGTAGGGATCTTGGAAAGTCTACGATCCACTCTACCACCTCCGTGAACCATTCCTGGGCCGGCCAAAAGGGGGCTATTAAAGTCATCCTCGTCTCTTTTGACGCACAAACTTTTTCAATACTAACCCCAGGATTTTGAATGGGGGAAAAGCGTACACGTCCACTCGAGACCAGTTTAGCAGGAAGGCGTCTACCATAATTGCTCTTGGGCTTCCACGACCGAGCAAAACACTGGGAGCCTTTTTGAAATGTATGTTGCGAAAATATCCACATGAGGAGTTCCCCACAGAGACCAGAGATCGCGACACACTTCCTCGTGCAGAGTCCATTCTGTATGAAGGACCTGGTTCCTCCTGCTGAGCCTGTCCGCCCTCACATTCCTTACTCCTGTACGAACCTTGTCAGCAGGGAGATGTTCCTGTGAGACGTCCAAAGTAACAAAAGGTCCCTCGTGAGTTTCGTAAAGGAACGAGGAGTGGTCCCCTCCTGTTCTTTCCGAATGTAGGCAAGTGCGGTGGTGTTGTCCACGTTTACTTGTACTACCTTGTCTCTCACCAGAGGTTCTAGGCTCTTCAACGCCAGGTGTACGGCGAAGAGCTCTTTGCAATTTATGTGCCAGGACACCTGTGCTGGTTCCCAGGTGCCTGACACTTCTCCGAGCCTAATGTCGCTCCCCAACCCGTCTCCGACACGTCGGAGAACAACACTAGGTCTGGGTTCTGTGATCTTAGAGAGATCCCTTTGTTCTCTTCCAGAGGCAGCAACCACCACTGTAGGTGTGCCTTTATCTCCACTGGAATGGGAAAAACGTCCGACAGATTGTCCGTTTTTCCAGCTCCAAGACTTCTTGAGGAAGAATTGAAGTGGACGGATATGAAGTCTTCCGAGAGGGAAGAATTGTTCCAGCGAGGAAAGCGTCCCCAGAAGGCTCAACCATTCCCTCGCTGACGTTTGCTGCTTCTCTAAGAAGAGAGAGATTATCCTCAAACCTTTTGCGGTTCTCTCTTGCGAAGGAAAAACTCGAAAACCCCGAGAATCCATCCGAATCCCCAGATAGACTAGGTCTTGCCTGGGGGTCATCTGAGACTTCTCGAGGTTCACAAGCAATCCCAACGCCTTGGTCAAATCCAGAGTTAAACTTTAGGTTCCTACCTCCAAACACTGTCTCTCTCCGATCTGGCCCTGATGAGCCAGTCGTCTAGGTACATCGAGACATTCACTCCTTTGAGATGAAGAAATCTCGCCACATTCCTCATCAGGCTTGTGAGACCTGAGGAGCTGTGGACAGGCCGAAACACAAGGCTCTGAACTGAAAAAATCCTTCCCCCCGTCATGAAACGGAGGTACTTCTTCGATGAAGGGTGGATCTGGGACGTGAAAGTAGGCGTCTTGGAGATCTAGAGACACCATCCAATCTCCTTGTCGTAATGACGCTAGGACTGAAGCAGAAGTCTCCATGGAGAACGTCTCCTTCTGAACAAATTTGTTCAGAGCGCCTGGACCGTCTAGTTACTGGGTCTTCCAGCCTCCCGATGGCTTTCGCCACCCTAGAAAAAGGCGATTGTAAAAACCCGCCCCCGGGGAGTTTTGATCCAGTACTAGTTCTACTGCACTCCTTGTCCCACATTTGTTCCACCATCGATCGAAGAGTATCCCTCAGCACAGGATCCTTGTATTTGGCTGATAGTTCCCTTGGTATTGACGTTAGGGGCGGAGAATTCAGGAAAGGGATACGATATCCCTTCCTTATGATCTTTAGTGAAGACGCGTCTGCGTCTATCAGTGTCCAGGCTTCCACGAATTCCAGGAGCCTGGCACCTACTGGTGTTTGGAGGAGAAATGTTTCATTTGCCCTTTTTAAAGGGACGAAGGCGGACCTACCTCTTCTCTCTGGAGCCTTCCTTCTTGCGGAGGTCTGGAGATCGACCACCTCGAAAGGGCTGCTAGAAGTGCTAGGTTTCTTTCTTGTCCCGACACTAAAGCAGGTTTCTTCTTCCTAGCTGACTGCGTCAGAAGATCCTGTGTCGCCTTCTCAGTTAAAGAATGAGCTACGTCCTTCACTAACTTAGAAGGGAACAAATAGTCCGAAAGAGGTGCATATAGTAGAGCTGCCCTTTGCGCATGCGAGACTGCCTTTGTTAAGAAGGCGCCATACACTGTCCTTTTCTTCAAAAGACCTGCTCCAAATAATGCAGAGACTTCCAAAGATCCATCCTGTACTGCTTTGTCGATGCACGACAAAATGCATAACAGGGATTCAGGTTCGATTCCCTGCGAATCGTGAGCTTTCTTGGACATCACCCCAAGGGACAATCCAATCTAAGAAGTTGAAGACTTCCAATACATGGAAAAGTCCCTTGAGGAGATGATCCAGTTCCGAAATACTCCAAGTAATGCGAGCAGCATTAAGACTAGGACGCCTTGAAGCGTCAACTAACGTCGAAAAGTCTGCCTCTGTAGAAGAAGGGAGAGCGATACCCATATCCTCCCCCGTCTTGTACCATATGCCTCTTTTTCCAGCTAACCTTGCTGGAGGCATGCAAAATACTGTCCTGGTTAAGTCTTTCTTGGACTTCATCCAGGCGTCTAAGGCGTTGTAAAGCCCGCTTCATCGAGATGGTGTGGCTTCATCTTCAGAAAAGACGGAAGTCTTCTTCGCCTTCGCACTCGAAAAGAGCGAGCGCGGAGAAGGAGAGCAGCCGGAGTCCAACTCGTCTCCGTATTCCTCCAGAAGCAGGGTAGTCAACACCTTATAGTTGGATAAGCCCTCTCTTCCGTGATCGTCATCATCCGAGTTTCGTTCGAACTCTTGATAATCCTGAGTTTCTGTTCTCCTTTCAGAACTCTCCTCTTCTGGGGGAGACAAACTCCTGATCGGAGAGGGGCTAAGGGAATGAAAGTCTTTCCTTTTTCCCGTTCTGATCACTTGGAAGGCGTCACAACCTGCGGCTCTCTCAGCGCTTTAGAAGACGTCATGTATGACGCTTCCCGCTCTCCGAGCGTTCATGTATGACGTTCTCTTGTTGACGTTTAGATGACGCTTCGCGTCTGGAAGACGCTTCGCTTTCTAAGGGCTTCCTACTCGGCGTCACAATCTTGGACGGAGCGTCCACGTACGATCCTCTTTGATTTGACGCTTTCACTTCTAAAAGACGTCTTCCGAGCAGGTGCGAGAGTACGAGAACAAATTTCTTAATAGGAAGCGTCACGTCCTTCCGCGGGGCGCTAAACTCCCACAAAGAGATGACAAGTTGTTTTTCCTTCCTGCACCGCCATAATGATTTTCCTGATGCTTCTCTACGTCCAGTGCCTGACGCCTTTCGTCATCACTCGAGGAAGAAGCCTGATGGAGGGGGTACTTCCTCATAAGCGTCAGGTGACGTTGACGCCACCTTCGCCTTCTTAATAGCAGACGGGGCGTCATCCGAGAAGCGCTCCGGGCTAGAATCAATGTCTTGCTTCATATGACGCTTCAGTGGTCTCGATAAGTGCGACTCCTTCCACCCTCGTTTAGGTGAGGGAGAGGGAGAGGACGAGAAACACTCGCGAAGGACGCTTTTTCTATAGCGCCCTTGAGCTGGCTGCCATGAAGCAAAGCTAGCTGAAGGGACGTCTGACCGTTGGGGATTCCCCACGACCTCCTTAAGGCTTTCGACTTTCCTTCTCCTCTGGCATGTGAGCTTGGAAGAGGTCTAGGCCTGGGAGCGCCGCAGGGACGATCAAACGCCCCCTCCACAACACTGATAAGGGCTCACTTCACCTAAAATTTTCACATCACTAGCCTTTACCTTTCGAGTCCGCCATCTTGGACTTCATGTCTCGAATCGTCGCTTTCAGATTGGCGATTTCCGATGCCGAATCCGAAAAGACACTCTGAGAATGAGATTTATAGGGAGAATCTACAGTAGTAGGGTTAGAATTATCATTGAAAGGCTCAATAGGCCTTGAATTCACACCTTTCGGAGTCTTCTAACTCTATCCCTCTCTAACTTCTTCAAATAAGAAGTCAAAGTCTTCCATTCTTCTGCATTCAAACTCTCGCATTCCTTACAAGTGTTACTAGCAGAACACTGCACCCCCCTACATTTACGGCATACAGTGTGAGGATCAACCGAAGCTTTCGGTATCCTCACCCTGCAGCCTACATTCACACACATTCTCACACTCACATTAGAATCAGACATACTGAGAAAAATCCAAAAGAGTTATCCAAAAACAGTCCACAGTAGCGAATGCCAAAACACGATCCAAATACGTCACCAAAAAGTCGAAAAACGCTGATCAAATGTTGAAAAAAGAATCCAAGTCAGGAGGTTAATAACAACAATGTTGATACCACCGGCGACAGAGAAAATATGATAGAAAACGGGGATGGTTTCCTAGTCCTGCCACCCAGGGCAGGCAGGTAGATCACCTGACCTACCTGTAGCGAGTGGGCGCGAAATTTGAATTTCTGTCGGGGACGACGGAGTCTTAGCTATGTATATATCTGACAGGTAAGTTGATTGTATGAAAATATTTTTTTCAAAAAATCACAGCGCGCTTAGTTTTCAAGATTAAGAGTTCATTTTTGGCTCCTTTTTTTGTCATTGGCTGAAGTTTAGTATGCAACCAACAATCAGCAATGAAAAAATTATCATTATCATATATATAAATAATGCGATATATGATAGCTCAAAAACGAATTTCATATATAATGTATTAAAATTGCGCTGTGCGCAAAACGTTAAAGGTAACGAGTTACTTTTTTTTGTAATGTACACTAAATTGCGATCATTTTGGTATATACACATTGTAAAATGATAAAAGCAACACAGAAAATATTATCACAAATGATGCATGAATTCGTAATGCGCGCGGGTAAAATTTTTTTTTTTTTAATTACACCATAAATCAAATATTGTTTATAGAGACTTCGAATTTGTTTCAAGATGAGATAAATGATGGAATATTACGATACTGTAAGAGTTTTAGCTTAAAATGCAGTTTTCGACCATTCGGACGAGTTAAATTTGACCAAATGTCGAAATTTAAAAAAAAAAAAAAATTTATATGCAGATATTTCAAAAATGAGATTTGCTACAACCTTCAAATATTTTTTTGTTGTATTCTGCATGGTTTTGCGCACATTTTCATATATGAAACTCTATAAAAAGCCTAATATGAAAAGGCACAAATATTAGGAGAATGCAACCTACGCATTTCGGAGATTTGCGGCCGAGAATCGGCGCGCGGAGGGAAAAAAATAGTTTTTTTTTTTCAAAAATTCACCATAAATCACAATATTGTTCTAGAGACTTCCAATTTGTTTTAAAGTAAGAAAGATAAATGATTGAATATTACTAGACTGTAAGAGTTTTATGTTACAAATGCGTTTTTCAACCATTTCGGTTGAGTCAAAGTTGACCGAACGTAGTTTTTTTTCCTATTTATCGTAATTTATATATACAGTGGGGCCTCGCTTAGTCGCGGATCAGCAATCACGGATTCAGTTAATCACGGGTTTTTCCTTGGACTACTTCTCAGTCTATATATCCTGGTGTGAATCACAGCATCTCGTGCTTGTCCGGTGTAGGCTAAGCCTCGTCCGGTTCCGATAACCAACAAATGCATGAACAGATTCACATTATGATATTAACTGACATAAAGGTAATAAACCATTCTCACCTATATTATTGGCATATCTTCATATATATAGCCTATTCATGGAATAATTCCACATCATTGACATCAACTTGTAGTTGAGCGGCCAGCAGAAATGTAAACATTGAGTACACTTCACAGCACCTTTGTCATTCTTAACCTTTTAGAAATGTTAATAGTAGTAGTTTAAATTGCAGTAGTAATAACATTTAGGAAAACATAAATTTCAATTCGAACTTCATTATTGTTTTGGTATAATAATCAACTTCTCTGACTGCAGTCATACAAACGAATAGATTATCGTATGTTGTTTGCAATCGTGCGACGAAGCGTAAACGTAATAAAACCATTTTTACCTTATATATTATTGGCATATCTTCATAATTAAAAGCCTCTTCAAGGAATAATTCCTTGGGGAATCCATTTTTCAAAAGACAAAAATACACTTTACATGTTTACAGTATACAATGAACAATGATTACTTCATTTTGATGTGATTACATTAATATTACAATATGGTTCTCTAAGCAATACAGTAACTATTTTTTTATCATAAATGTATTTTTTATTTTCACGTTCACTCACGAAAAAAATACATATGACCACCGTGACGTCACCGTTCTACAAAGTACCGATGTATTTTTACGTAAGTATCCTCTAAACTCTGTCATAAATCACTTTACTTACTTTTTTGTGAAGCCCAAATGCTATGTTTATTCCGGAAAATTAACGAAATCACGAATTTTATCATAGAGCAAGATTCGCTGATTACTGTTTTCTTCTTCTTTTCATGACTAAATGGATTTTTAGAATAAAACTCATTCACAAATTTTCAAATACTATGAATGTAAATAGCAAAATCTCTCTCTCTCACTCTCTCTCTCTCTCTCATCACTTACAGAAAAAAACTATAATACTGATCTATTATTATCGTAATAAAAGAACAAGATGGTCCCCGAAAGAATAAAAATATGTGTTGCTATACTTTTATTTTCTGTGATTTACGAAACTGTGCTTCAATACAACTTTTATAGTTGACTGAATGATTATCACATAACAGTATACAAGAGAATATCTTATCACTATCCATGTTTCATTTCTTATCATCTTAAAATATCTAAAATACAAATTTCATAGTTATTCTCGTGCTAAGATAGTCAACAATACTCTAGTCCCCAAGCTGCTCTCCTCAAGCTATTCTCGTCCTAAAGCTGCTATCTCAAGCTATTCAAGTCATTCTCGTCACAAGCTTTTTCTCTCTCTCTCTCTCTCTCTCTCTCTCTCTCTCTCAATGAAATATGAATTACTGTATCATAATATCATTCACTATCCATGTTTCATTTCTTATCATCATAAAATATTTAAATTACAAATTTCATTGTTATTCCCGAGCTAAGATAGTCAACAATACTCTAGTCCCAAGCTGCTCTCTCAAGCTATTCTCGTCCTAAGCTGCTATCTCAAGCTATTCAAACTCTCGTCACAAGCTGTTCTCTCTCTCTCTCTCCTCTCTCTTCCTCTCTCTCTCTCTCTCTCTACTCTCTCTCTCTCTCTCTCTCAATGAATATGAATTACTGTATCATAATATCATAAAACTATTATGTACAAAGTTAATAATAATAATAATAAATAATAATTCCATTAATTAAATAAATTCGTTTCTTTTAGCAACTAAAATTGTTTTCCAAAATAATTCTTTCGTAATAACAAACGTCCATCAGCTGATTCTAAACGTAAACAAAAGACAAAACTAGATTTTTTATTGCTGTTTTGGTTTTTAATTTTGCTGTTTATACATTAATATTATAGTTGGGTGCTGTATCATTACAAGTAAAAAATCATGTTTTTTATCATAAATATGTTCATTCACGAATAGATATACTATGGCACTTTAAGTTTGGTGCAGCAGCCAAATCATAAAAATAAGAAAGGAATTGTTAGGTAATTATAATTTTGTTTGCTGATCTGATACAGGGGTAAAATTGAAGATAGGAAAGAATAACTTTGAAACTGTCTTGAATTTAGTTTAAGGTGATAGTTGAAGAAATATTTGGTGCTTGAACTAAAGTAGGCAGTTATAAACTTGAAAATAGTGGTCTTGGTGGGTAATTAAATTAAATAAAGAGGCGGTTTAAAGCAATTTTCAGGGGGTACCAGGATAACACGGTATTTACTTATCACGGGGGGTTCTGGGCCCTATCCCCCGTGATTAACGAGGCCCTACTGTATGCAAATATTTCGAAAATGAGAATGCTACAACCTTCAAATATATTTTGTTGTATTATGCATGTTTTTGCGCACATTTTCATATATGAAACTCTATAAAAAGCCTAATATAAAAAGGCACAAATATTAGGAGAATGCGACCTAGCATTTCGGAGATTTGCGGCCGAGAATCGGCGCGCGGAGGGAAGAAAATCGTTTTTTTTCAAAAATACACCATAAATCTAATTATTGTTCTAGAGACTTCCAATTTGTTTTAAAGTGAAGATAAATGATTGAATATTACTAGACTGTAAGAATTTTATGTTCCAAATGCGTTTTTCGACCATTTCGGTTGAGTCAAAGTTGACCAAACGTAGTTTTTTTTCCCATTTATCGTAATTTATATCAAATATTTCGAAAATGAGAAATGCTACACTAACTTCAAATATTTTTTTTGTATTCTGCATGTTTTTGTGCACATTTTCATATATGAAACTCTATAAAAAGCCTAATATGAAAAGCACAAATATTAGGAGAATGCGACCTACGCATTTCGGATATTTGCGGCCAGAATCGGCGCGCGGAGGGATGAAAAGTTTTTTTTCAAAATTCACCACAAATCTAAATATTGTTCTAGAGACTTCCAATTTGTTTTAAAGTGAGATAAATGATTGAATATTACTCGACTGTAATAATTTTATGTTACAAATGCGTTTTTCGACCATTTTGGTCGAGTCAAAGTTGACCAACATAGTTTTTTTTCCTATTTATACGTAATTTATATGCAAATTTTTCGAAAATGAGAAATGCTAACCTTCAAATATTTTTTTGTATTCTGCATGTTTTTTGCGTACATTTTCATATATAAAAAGCCTAATATGGAGATCGTAAAACTCGAACACTCTGAGTGCGCTAGAAATTCCGTAGAATTCTAAGCACTCTGCGAAACCCCCACCGAATTCGTCAAACGATATCAGCTGGTGGTCCTCTCTCTCGATTCCCGTAGAAATCGAGAAATGGGTAGGATCCCCTCCTTAACGAGGTCCCCCGGTCCGGTAGCGCAGTCCCTAACGTGGGATCTTACAGAGAAATCTCTGTAGGATCCCTCCCCTTTCCCTCGTAGCCGTAGGAGAGAAGGAATGGGGAAGGAATTGGATACTCGCTCGCCTTCCCAGCGGAACTAGCAGTTGGAGAGAAAAGGAGCAGCCATCGCCTTACGGCGATGGCCTCTCAGAGCCTGGGAAACATCGTCAGGAGAAAAACGTTTTCCCCGAGAGGGTTACACAAACTCAATACTGTAGGTAAGGGTCTGCCGCCACTGTGAACGTCGTCTGGGTGAGGCTGATCGACACCTGACAGGAGAGAGCCGATACCGTCCTCCGACTCATTCCAGTCCTCGTCGAGGTCGAAACCTCTCAGGAGGACCGAAGGGGTATTCAAATACGGTGTTCGAAGACACGTAGAAACGCCTCTGTCGCAGTAGAGGAGGTGGAAGTAGCTTGTTCGAGACCGGCCAGAACTGAGAGAGCCTTTTTTGTCCGGAGACGAGAGACTACCTGGTTCAACACAGTCGGCAAGCTCCGATCGCGGCAGACCCACCGTTGGTTTGGTTTCCCTTCCCTCTCGGAGGCCCCAAAATGACTCGAGCCGAGACGTGGCTCTGCTGGTGGGAGCGGCGATCCTTCCCCGAGGTCGTTGTGCTGACGAATCAGCGCCATAACCTCGGCAAAGTTCCTCTGGATCTCGGAAGTCACACCATCTTGCAGAGTAGGACCGTTAAGCCCTTTGAACAAGAGCATATTCCTCCGAGAACCTCCTCTTAAGTAGGGGGGAACGGAGTGACAGCCCTCTCGGTCTCTCCTCCTGCCACTTGCGTGTACGTCCTGGTCGGTTTGGTCCGAAGATCGTGCCTGGTACATACGGCGCTGCCCCCTCACAGATCACTGCTGCTGCCTGCCTCGCTCCTCCCGGTGTAAACCGAGGAAGTTGAAGGCACGGGAGAGGAAGACCTGACGCTCCCCTTCGCCTCGCTGGCCGAACCAGCGGGCTTGGAGGGCTGCAGGCGATCGCCAACCCGTGGTGGGGATCGAGCTGCAGGCCTAGTCGAGTCGTTTCTTTTCCCTGGGGAGAACGGCTGGACCGCCAGAACAGAGACACCGATCTCGTGTGTCAGGGGAACTGCTGCTGGTTGCCCGTACCCGCACGTTCCCTGTGGGAGCGACGGTCGGTGCTACCTGCAAAAGACCACTGTCACGGTGAGACCGGTGCCAGTCCTCACGGTGCGTCACACCGCTAGTGCCAGCCGTGGCTGGCACCAGCGATCGGGAGGACCTCTTCCCAGCCTCGCACGTGCCGGTCCAGAGACCGTCACGTTAGCCCTGGGTAGCCCAGCTGATCGCCGTGAGAGCGAGAGCTGGCCTGGTGGGAGGCGCCTGAGCGGCTCTCACCAGCCTTCCGCTCCGTGCCGTGAACCTGGCCCCGAGCGAGCTCTGGCGCCTGATTCTTGGCTGCACGGTCACTGGTAGGTGCGGTACACTCGGTATCTCTCGCAGACGAGAGGCCGAGACAGAACCTGGTGTAGTGGCAGAGCCCCTGACACCAGGGCGAGGAAGTACGGTGTTAGCCGGTACCGCCTCTGGTCCCAGTAGTCTTCTTCCTTGCGGAAGAAGAGACGGGCCCCCCCCCCGCTCCCGAAGGAGCAGGAGGACCAGCGGAAAGAACCCTCCCGTCCCAGCGAGGTGAGACGGGGTCCCGAGAAGCTCCCGAGGGAGACTTTCTTAGGAGGGAGGAGGCAACCTTCTTCTTCCTCGGCTGTGAAGCCTTAGAAGTCGAAGGGGAAGAGGCGGCAGCCGACGACGATGAAGAAGATGAAGACGACGACGACAACACCTTCCTTCTCTTCTTCGTCAGCTTCCTCAGGACAGACGTAAGATCTGCCATCCAGGGCGGAGCTGGGGCTGCTGTAGCCGAAGCTCAGGGGCCCGGACGCACCTGTACAGACAGACCAAAGTCTGGGGCAGTACCACCACGAACAGGGACGACGTCAGCAGGTATGGGCATCTCAGGAACAGCAGGCACGCCAGCACAGCATCGGCAGGGACAGCCAGCGCAGCGAACGGCAGGGACAGCTAGCACAGCAACGGCATGGGGACAGCTAGCACAGCAACTGCAAGGACAGTCAGCACAGAATCGGCAGGTACGGCAGGCAGCACCGGAAACACAGGAGGTGGGAGCAGCAGCCAGCAACATCCTGGTACCGGCGGCAGGTCAAGGGCGAGCTCTAGGGCAGCGGAAGTGTGGTCGCGGCAACCACGAGCGGCGGCGGCACGCCCCCCTCCCCCCCTCGGCGGTACGGCGAACGGCACTTCACAGCGGCTGTGTAGCAAGACTGTTACCACGTGAGGCGAGTACACCAAGTGAGGAGGGGACTTTCGTCACCTGGAGTCGATATCGTTGTCGTGGTCACCGCTCCATGGGTGACCGCAGCAGGCCCAGACATAGAACAGCAGCCCTGGACACTAGGCACGCCCTGTTAATCGAAGGACCGCCCATACCTCACCAAGGGTCCAACCACCCTCGTGGCAGTAGCACCTGCAGAAATAAACAGTAGTAGTGATTAGTTGGGGGGGTGAGGGGCGAGCCCCACACCGAGCGAGCGGAAGACCCCGAATACAATTGTACATCGTGGGGCACCGAACGCCCTCCCCCGCGCTCGACGGATCGGGGGCGAGGAGAAGGACCCACATAACCTCCCCCCCCAAAGGGGAAGGGCCATCTGTGGGAGCTGAGCGGGGGGGTGGGGAATTCTCGTTCCCCACCCCCGCACAGCACCATGTACCCAACAACAATAATAAAGAGCCTGAGAGCAATCGTGCCCTAAGCACCGAATGCAAGGGCATAAGGATCAATTCCCTGACTGAGCGGAACTTGAACCAAAATAAATATTGATGCAATCAATAATAAAAGGAATAAAATGAAAAAGAATCTTGCATTACGATTCACTTCACAATGAATAAGGTCTCGGATTGAGTGCATTTGCGCTGCTCGGTACCGAGAGCAAGGGTAAAAGGATCCATTCCCGATTATGAACGGAAACCTTGATCCATGATGATTGATGCAATCAAAATATATATGAAAATAAAAGAATACTGCGCTTGCGATTTCACTTCATACAAATAAAAAGGGGAAAAAGGGAAGGATCAATTTCCCGGGTAGAGCAGAACTTGATCCAAGTAAATAATGCAATCCCAATAAGATATGAAAATGAAAAAGAATACTGCACTTGCGATTTCACTTCATTCAAATAAAAAGGGGAAAGGATCAATTTCTGGGTAAGAGCGGAAACTGATCCAAAATGAGTATTGATACAATCAAAATGAAATATATGAAAATGAAAAAAGAATACTGTACTTGCGATTCCACTTCCATACAGAATAAGTTTTCCGTTGCCGAGCGCATTCGCTCGGCAACGAGCACACAGGTCAAAAAAAAACAATATAAATGAAAAGGGTACTTACTTACGATTTTCATCTACACATTTCCAACCAAAATATAAGGCTCGGAGCGAGCGCTCTCCCACCCTCGGCACCGAGCATACACAATACGAGGAATCTTTCTGGGAAATATGAATTCCCGCACTTACGCCCTTCAGATCCGGCACTCGGGTAATCGGAGGGCGTGGTGAAACCAAGATCCTTTATTCCAATTGAATTCAATGGAAATAAAGATGAAATGATTGTACTTACAAATCAGTTTCACTAGATAAATAGAAAAAGAAAAACACAATCATGCGAATGAAGCGGCAGGAGCGATGATACACACGTCTACACGCCAGCAGGGCCAAAAAAGCAAAACAAAAGTGATTCTTCACCTCCCAGTCCGCGCGCGGCGCGCACTGTCGGACAAGCAGTTAAATACCGAACCCCTTGTTCGAAAGCTTACGAACCTATCCAGCTGCCGCTAGTAACCTTCCTATTGTAAAAGGACCGAAAGGTTTTGTATCTCGTGGGCGGAACAATTACATGGCTCGGCCCGAGAGCATTCACGTCCTCGCACCGAGCGCAAAGGGCATGAGGATCAATTTCTGGGAAGGAGCGGAAGAAGGACCCCGCACATTGCGGCCCTCCCACACCGGGCACACTCTGCAGCTGATGGGGGGGGAGCGGGGATAGCTCCATTGCCCGAGGATCCATAATTCAATGCAATAAAAGGAATAAGAAAGTACATACTTACAATATCACTTTCACAACACTGACAAACCAAGTTGAAGAATTCAAAACAAAAAAGCATACGACGATGAAGCGGGCAGAGAGCGATGACGAACAGTCCTCCATCCACATGGCCGAAAGCAAAGTGATTCTTCACCTCCCAGTCGCGCGGTGCGCTCACTGTCGGACAAGCAATTAACTACCGAACTCCCTTGTTCGAAGCTTACGACCGTTCCAGCTGCCGCTAGTTACCTTCCTATTGTTAAAGGACCGATGGTTTTTGTATTACGTATTGGAACAAAATGACATTGTTATGATACAATCAAGTTTTGTACATACTTACCCGGCAGATATATACTTAGCTATAGTCTCTGACGTCCCGACAGAATTTCAAATTTCGCGGCACACGCTGCAGGTAGGTCAGGTGATCTACCCTCCCGCCGCTGGGTGGCGGGACTAGGAACCATTCCCGTTTCCGAATCAGATTTTCTCTTCCACCTGTCTCCTGAGGGGAGGCTGGCGGGGCCATTAATTCGTATATATCTGCCGGGTAAGTATGTACAAAACTTTATTGTATCATAACAATATCATTTTTGTACATGCAACTTCCCCGGCAGATATATACTTAGCTGATTGGCACCCTTGGTGGAGGGTAAGAGACAGCTAAATACTATACATACAACAAAACAGGAAACAACATATGTTGTAGGTTATAAAGAAAAACCCTTGGTTCCTACCTGAATGGGCAGAAGACTTCATGATACTGTCTATGGGAGTCTGCTTGCCTCAAGAGCTTCAGTGAGGATGAGACCTGTGACCGATAGCCCTTCTGGTATCGTGTCAATGGGGGCTGGCCCACTTACTTGACAGAGTCCTTCTATTGGATCGTGTCATGGGGGCTGACCCACTTACATGACAGAGCCTTAACCTGTACCATATCAATGGGGACTTCGCCCTCTTACATGACAGAGCTTTAGGTATCAATATACAACAAGGAGCACAAAACCAATCCCGACCACCTGACCAACTCTAACCCGTGTTAGAGCCAACAATTGAAAGGGGTTACCGCTTAACCCTCTTTCAAACAAATATAAAAACATAACACCATTAAACTAAACTAACAAGGATTAGTCTCAGCTCCCTGTCCCAGCACTGAAACTGAGATATGTAGTGGGCCCCAATGAGAAGCACTTATTGTAAGTCACTCTCACGTCTCTCAAGTAGAGAGAAGCAAACACTGAGTTGCATCTCCAGGATGTAGAGGCTACAATATTGTTCAGCGACATATTCTTCTGAAACGCCAGAGGTGTCGCAATGGCCCTTACTTTCATGTGCTTTAACTCTAGGATTTAACTGTTCATCATCGCACGTCGCATGCGCCTGTTATGACGTTCCTCATAAAGCAAAACACCAGAGCGTTCTTAGAAATGGGTTTCTGGGATCTCTGACAGAACACCAGAGATTCTTTAGGTTGCCCTTAATCTTCTTTTTCTTCTTTCCAGGTAGAATTTTAAGGGTCCTGACAGGGCACAGAGTCTCTTTATCTCTCTCCCACTAAGGGTGAGAGCCCTTTGACCACAACACTTCAAAGCCAGGGTTTAGAGGGATTCTTGTTCTTCGCTAAGAACAAAAGTTTTAAAAGAGCAGATTGGCGAATCTCCTTTAAACCCTACTCTAGCATCCAGAGCCTGAAGCTTGCTAACTCTTCTAGCAGTAGCCAGCGCTAAAGGAACAGAGACTTTCTAGTCAGGGTCCCTGAAGGACGCCTGTTGAGGAGGTTCAAAACTTGTCCGATACTAGGGACTGAGAACCACATCTACGTTCCAACTAGGCGGTCTAGAGTACTACTTCTTAGTTGGCTCAAAAGATCTGATAAGATTATGCAGATCTTATCCTCCGCGATATTCAGGTCCCTGTTCCTGAACACCGCGGATAGCATGCTACAATAACCTTTATCGTAGAAACAGCTAAGCTGCATTCTTCTCTTAAAAAGAGAAGGAAGTCAGCAATTATGGTCACAAGAAGTATTGGATGAGGATAGTTTTTTCTTCATCCTGCACATCTCCGAAACACTTCCCACTTCGACTGGTAGACTCGCAAGGTTGATGACCTGCGGGCTCTGGCGATCGCGCTAGCAGCCTTGCGCGAAAAGCCTCTCGCTCTGACAAATCTCCCGATAGTCTGAAGGTAGTCAGGCAGAGAGCGGGGAGGTTTTAGTGAAACCTGTCACAGTGGGGTTGTCTGAGCAGATCTCTCCTGAGTGGAAGAGATCTGGGGAAGTCCACCGTCCATACCAGTACCTCTGTGAACCATTCCTGAGCAGGCCAAAGGGAACGACCAGAGTTTAGTTTCGTTCCTGTTGAGGGGACGAATTTTTCACAATACTTCCCCCAAAATCTTGAATGGGGGAAATGCGTAGCCGTCTATCCCTGTCCAGTCTAGAAGGAGTGCGTCTACCATTATTGCTCTTGGATCCGAAATGGAGCAGCAAAAGTTGTTCAGTCTCTTGTTTCTAATTCGTGGCAAAAAAAAAAGTCTGTGTGGTCTGCTCCTAAAGGCTCCACAACTCTGCAAATGTCTTGATGGAGAGTCCATTCTGTGGGGAGGACTTGATCTCTCCTGCTCAGCAGGTCCGCCCTTACGTTCTTCTCTCCCTGAACAAAAATGGTGAGAAGTGTAATTTTCTCTCTCCTCTGCTCACAGCAACCGGTCTCTTGCCGTTTCGTACAGGGAGACGTAATGAGTCCCTCCCTGTTTCCTTATATATGCCAGAGCCGTGGTGTTGTCCGAGTTGACCTGGACCACCGAGCCTCTGACTTCTGGTTAGAAACTCCTCAGGGCCAGGAAGACTGTATTCAACTCCTTGTTGATGTGCCAGTTCACCTGGTCCCCCTTCCAGGTGCCTGACACTTCTTTCGCCCCTAGTGTTGCTCCCCATCCCGACTCTGAGGCTTCTGAGAACGACACTAGGTGCGGTTCCGGCTTTTAGAAGAGACAAATCCTTGTTCATTCTGAGTGGGGAAAACCACCAACTCAGCTCCTTTTACCCCTTCCAGGCTCGGGAAGGAGTCCACAGCGAAATTGTTGGTACACTCGAACTATGTCTACACCGTAGTTCGTAACTGACACGGGCGCTCTGACAGCTGTCGACTGACTGCGCTTGGTATCGAGGTAAGTTGTCCAAGAATCCGAGCAAGTCACGTGACCTTCGCCTTTGAAGGGTTATGCCGAGAGACCATCAAAAACGTATATTTATTTGTCACCGATGCCGGATGGCAATGTGATGATTCTGTTAGGCATGTGCCCCAACAGGTGAAAGTCAATTGCCTTCTAGAGACCGAGGTTCCTGATGGCAAGACATTCTCATAGTAGTTGAATCTCAGCTAAGGAGAAACAACACTATGTTCCGTAGAAGACGAAGGAGGATAAAGAATGCAACGTACTTCTTAACAGCCGAATCGAGAGAGATTCTCAAGATTCTGAACCCGTGCTTACCAATGACTGAAAACGCTAACCTCTATTTCATTGCTGTCCGGTGAGAAGTCATAATTGCTATGAAAGCGGGGCGTTTTTCAGTAATGAAAAACCTCGGGAAGTACTGCCTGCAGAACTGCTTCTCATGGGTTGAACATTTGGAAGCAGAGCTGTCAGGCCTGGGAATAGGCGATGTCTTCCAATACATCTGTTAATTCGGGGTGAACAATGAACAATTGCACACCTACGAATACGAGATATTTTGAAGACAAACTCCGATGTCTGAAGAAAAAACATTCCGCATTATCGTAGTGCGATGCAGCGGTAGACTAGTACAGACTTCTGTTACAGTGTGGTAAACAGAAAAATGAAAGAGTCCAAGAGACATCTCTGTTGAAAAATTCTCGCAATGTCGAAGGCGATGAAACCGAGCGTCACAGCAGTAGATGGTCATTCATGTATGTGCGAGAAACCCTGTTATCAGAGACCTAAGTTCGTGATTGTTGGGCAGAGATACGGTTCGGCAGTCAATCATTGCAGGGGACACTCAAGACTAGTGAAAATGGTTCATTTTTCAAAAATATTATGCAATTTCAATCAATTTTTATAAATGGAAAAAAGTTTTAAAAGCATATATAATATATGCGGACCTACAGCTCCGCATACGTGAGGAGTGCAGACCTCAGCTCTGCATTCAATGACTCTCCCTCGAATCTTCTCCGCACTTTTGGTCGTTTCTCCGCACTTTGGCAACACTGGTCTCATACAACGTTAACTCTCGCCGACTCATCATCCTGAGTTGCCAGCTAGTCCATTCTACGAAGGAATGCGTTCGGCTAGAACCATTGAGCATAAAAATATCGCTTCGAGCAATTATTATTTTCAAGCGAAAACGGATTTTGGTAAATACAAAAGCTGAGTTGGTGTTGTCGTGACAATACCATAAGTATGTATCTAAAATCGAAACTGGAAACTCCTGGGAGGTTGCAGGGAGCCCCGAGTTGCAGTTCAATTAGGATACTAGTCGTCTCGGTCGCCATACGTAGAGCTAACTACGGTATGCATCTACACCCCAGACAGTTCAACTGCTCAACAGAATCATGTCGCGAAGGCAAAATACGTAGTATTTTTGTAGGTTTCTGTACAACTACCTCCATCCTACATTTCTGGTGTTCTTTATTTTCCCTACGAGGAATGAGAGTAAGGATGGAGATCGACCGTCTTCGTTTAGCAGTTCAATTAGGTATGCGTCTACACCCCAGACAGTTCAACTGCTTAACAGAATCATGTACGCGAAGGCAAAATACATATTATTTTTGTAGGTTTCTGTACATACCTCCATCCTACATTCTTTTCCCTACGAGGAATGAGAGTAAGGATTGGAGATCGACCGTCTTCCGTTTATTCAAGAGAATGAAGGAGAAGTCTTTCCCGAAGGAAAGTTTCAATTGTGAACAGAGTACCGAAGACGACAGTTCAAGTCTTTATCTTATTGGGCAGAATACTTCATGGACACTGTCTATGAGTCTGCTTTGCCTCAAGAGCCTCAGCGAGGTAGTGACCATATGACTGAGAGCTCTTCTGGATCTTGTCAATGGGGGTTGGGGGCTTCCCGCTTACGCGACAGAACCTTATTAGGATCTTTGTCCATGGGGACTAGCCCACTTACATGACAAAGCCTTTTTGGATCGTTTTTGTCAATAGGGGCTTATTGACTTACATGACAGAACCTTTTTTGGATCTGTCAATGGGGTCTTACCCACTTACATGACAGAACCTATTCCAAGAATTCGAGCATTTGGCGAGGTTCCTGAATATCGTAATAATTATTGGGGATTCTCGTCTTGCTCACTTTGACCATGGTTTCGCTTAAGTGTTAAGAGATTGTAAAAACTCGAACACTGCGACTGCTAGAAATTCCGCAGAATCTTAAGCACTCGGCGAAACCCCCACTGAATTCGTCCAGACAATCACTCGGTATTGGTTCTTCTTCTCAATTCCCGTAGAAATCGAGGATGGGGAAGGATCCTCCTCAATGACTGGGGCTTACGCCAGGTAGGATCCGAAGATCCCCACCCGGCCGCGCAGTCCTCCACGAAGTAGAGGCTTTTCTGTCTGAAGAAGGGCGCCTACCAGGAGTAAGGCGTCTGCCTGAAGAAGAGAGCCTGCCAGGAGAAAAAGCGTCTGCTAAGAGGAGCATCTGTAGGAGAGGCGCGTCTATCATGTGAGGAGCGCTTGTGAGGAGAGGGGCGTCTACCAGGAGTAGAGCGCCTGTCAGGAGAGTTGCGCCTGCCAGGTGAGAGGCGCCTGCTGTGAGAAGAACGCCTGGTAGGCGCAAAAGTGCCTGCTAGGAGAGGAGCGCCTGCCAAGAGGAACCCGCTTGCTAGAAGAGGAGCTTGGCAACCTGGAGAGAGCGCCTAACATGGGAGAGGCACCTGGAACTTCTCGGTGAGGGCTCCTGTCCTGAGAGGCACGTCTCTTGCGAGGGGGGAGCTCAGAGCTCTTGAACGGAAGCGCGATGTCCTTCTTGCGAGGAGGGTCCTTAACCAGAGCACCCATCAACGTAAAAGTTACTCCTGGAGGTCCACAATGACCCGCTTAGTAGACTTCTCCTGATCTCCTTCGGGAGAAGGCAAACTTCCTGTCAAAAAAGGCAACTACCGCAGGCGAATCGCGACCTGGCAAGGAGAAAAGCCGCCATGATTGGGAGACGAGCGGCCCAGCTGGTCGCTGAGCACCCTTGCTAGGAAGAGGCGGCCATGGAGAAGCCGAATCGGAAGAAGCAATTCCTCAGGATGCCTTTTTCTGTGGCGATCCATGGCAGTCTGGGTCGAGACAACAGAGCCTGCCGAAGGGACGCCTGACCGTTGGGGTTATGCTCTACATCCTCCTTACGGCTGTCGACATTCCTCCTCCCCTGGTTTCTGGGAGTTTGGAAGAGGTCTAGGCCTAGGAACATGCGGAGCTGGACAGATTTCCCCCTCCTCTACACTGGGAACACTGCACAAAAACTTCCTACAGCACTCTTACCTTCCATTGCAAGCAACTGCAATTCCATCCTGCGAATCTCGGCTTTCATGACAGAAATATATAAATCAAACTCAATTTTTTGTTTGTTTGTTTGTATGGTACTTTTACGTTGCATGGAACCAGTGGTTATTCAGCAACGGGACCAACCAGCCACTCAGCTGAGGTGCTTCATCTCGAAGATGAATCCGCAGGTTTGAAGAAGGGGAGAAGGGCTGAAATGGAGGAGAGGTTGCAACAACTACATTAGGGTTAGGTTCTAAAGCCTCCTCAACTAGCTCGTTAGTACAAGAACTACTGGAGTTTCTAGACGAAGCTTCCTAACTCTCTTCTTCTCTAACTTCCTCAAAGAAGAAAGAGACTTCTTCCCCATTCAAAATCTCACATTCAGTACAATGATTATTAATAGACAATTCATTAATAAGTGATCTATAGAACTACAAAACAAACTTCAACAATGAAGGTTCTCTTAAGGATTCTCATGATATCTTCATGTCAAATGTTTCGTGTTAATGACTGTCATTCAGTAACTGCATACAATACGTAATTATGACTTTCTTACAACATAGTGGTAGTTCCTTAGAAAAAACAAAAATTAAATTACTCTTCTACAGTGCGAGGATCTACCAAATCCTTCGGTAGTTTTACGTCACAGATTCATTGCGCATATTCTAACACAGTACTAGCGTCTGACGCATTAGAGAATCATAAAAAGTAAGCAAAAGCGTATGCCAAGCCAACGATCCAATACGTCACCAAAAGACAGTCAAAAGATCCACAGCAAGTGAAAAACGAAATCCAATCAGGAGGAACCAACAACAGATGTTGTCAGAACCGGCGACAGAGAAAATCTGATTAGGAAACGGGAATGGTTCCTAGTCCCGCCACCCAGCGGCGGGAGGGTAGATCACCTGACCTACCTGTAGCGTGTGCCGCGAAATTTGAAATTCTGTCGGGACGTCGGAGACTATAGCTAAGTATATATCTGCCGGGGAAGTTGCATGTGCAAAAACTTTTTTTTCCGCTTCGGCGCTCACTCCCAAACGCCGCCGGCATACAGGAAACACTTTGGGAAATACTGGCTCGGCATTTAAGGGTTAAATTTGTAAGTAATCCAGGACCATCTTTGGCTCCAGGACTGTAGGAAGCACTCTATAACTAAGAACTGACCATTTTGTTCATAAACCTAAGCCCAGGTTTTGGTCTTTTCCCTCTGTCATGCAACACAGAGTTTAGCTAGTGTCATTACACTTTCATACAACATAGAATGGTCAACACTACACCTGGTAAAACTTTTTAGATATCAGGGCAGTGGAACGACAACCTTGGAAGTAAGAGTGAAAAGTCTTATTAACTCTAAACAAAACAATGACGTCTATAAAGTTCCAGGTGCTGAAAATTCCTCTAGAATGGCACCCTCAGCAATACACTTGAAAGAAAAACATTAATCGAGGCAGTAGTAAGAGATTTGCCGATAGCCGAAGAGAAAGCAGGCAAAACACGAACACAAGCATTACAACGGAAGAGGAATATGCTAGCAGACAAGAATTTAGAATAACCAAAACATGAGAGAGATAAGGTCAACTGAGTCGACATATCTAAATGTGTAAAACTTGCTACAGATACATTATTTTCTCAATAAAATGTCTGTACCTATATTATATGCATGCTAACACCTCAAACTAGGTGTTGAAGACAACAGAATGTGCCTACTGTACCGAGCATAAACGCTTACCGAAATGGTTCTTATGCGAACGCTTTAGTGGTCTTTAGGCTATTGCTTTTATGGTCCTTTGGCAAACACTTTAAACGAGATTCAGACCATGAAAAAAGTGAAGTAGGTATTGGAAAGCACAGACCCCCATCGTCCTGAGAACCGACCTGGTTCCCTGGCAGAGAACATTACCAACTGTCGCAGGGCAGTCCTAAGCTCGGGCTACGTACAGACGAGGGCACCAACACCTTACTTCTAACAGGGAACGCGAAAAAGAGCGTACACTATGGAGGGATTCGGAGCATTCCCGTCACGAACTCAGTTCAACTTGTATTAGTACTAAAAATAGATTTAATGTTATGTTATAACTTCTCATTACACTTTTCCTGAACCGAATGGAGAGCAGAAGGCAGTGCTACAAAGGAAGTCAATATAGCGCTACCAAAATACCTAGTCTGACCTAATTGCTTTCGCAGTCTATTAGTTCCCGTCTTTCCTATATCTGACATATTCAGGAATAAATTCCTCAGAACAATTCCCTACATTCTTCACATCTAGTAGTTCCAATATCACACTCTGTACCCTTGTAAGTACAAACTGGATGTTGATTAACTTCCAATTTCAACATCCTGGCTAAACCAAAATCATAAGTACAAACTGGATGTTGATCAACTTCCAATTTCAACATCCTGGTTACACCAAAATCATTCTACAAAGTCTGTTATTGGTTTTGCTTCAGGTGGAAGATATCCTAGGAAAATGAAATTACAATACCGTAAACAGGTGTAACCCAGCCAAACTTCATAGAATACCAACAATCTCCTAACCGCAATGGCGGCAGGGAGAATTCTGACGAGCTAAAACATTCGAATCACACCTAGCGGAGAACAGGTAAATTAGACAGTCATCCAGGCAGCCATTCGATTTTCTGTCTGAATGCCAACTCGCCTAATTGGTGCAGAGATATGGCTAACTTTAACAGTAGGTAAGGTTCATCTCAAATAATAATACACAATATCTTTGGTTTCATGGAAATCAAAGTACAGGCAGTCCCCGGGTTACGACGGGGGTTCTGTTCTTGAGAAGCGTCGTAAGCCGGAACATCGTCAAAAGTCCTAAGAAAACCTTACTTTTGATGCTTTGGGTTCATTGAAAACTATGTAAACTGCATTCTTATGGCATTTTTCATCAAAGAAAACCTACAAATATTGATTATTTTGCATTTTTGGTGTCATATTTCATCTGTCAGATGAGTGTTGTAGGCGTCGTAACCCTGGAAATAATGTCTGATGAATATAATTGAAAAGCGTCGTAACCTTGGAACGTCGTAACCCGGGGACTGCCTGTACTAACTACATTTTTACGATTTTACTCAGCATTACTTGTTCACATTAACCCGCAAAACCGGCCTCTCTGATTTCCTGTATCATCCATCCGTTACAAGACCCTGTTCGTGTTTGTTTTACTCAGTATTGCACATTTATTTTTTTCAAATACAGTGACAGTTTCACATACGTGTGAATTCAACCCCCCCCCCCAATAACCCTCCCACAATTCTTCCAAACAATCAGAGACCTTATCACCAACGCACTGCTGAATCTGATACCCAAATTGCGTTTCACATTTTTTACCAATAAGTATTCCTAGTGTTAACACACCACTCTCCACCACCTTAAAATGATCGTATTTTCACCTTTAATAGTACTTTCTGTTAGGTAATCCAGAAAAATGATATTGTTATGATACAATAAAGTTTGTTCATACTTACCTGGCAGATATATATATAGCTGTATTTTCTGAAGTCCGACAGAATTTTAAAAACTTCCGACACACGCAGTGGTCGCCAGGTGGTTAGTACCCATTCCCGCCGCTGGTAGGCGGGTATCAGGAACCATTCCCATTTTCTATTCATAATTTTTATTTCCACTGTCCCCTGAGGGGAGGTGGGTGGGTACTTGATTATATATATCTGCCAGGTAAGTATGAACAAACTTTATTGTATCATAACAATATCATTTTGTTCATGAAACTTACCTGTCAGATATATATATAGCTGAATCCCACCTTTGGAGGTGGGAAGGGACAGAATAGAAGGATTTTGGGAAACAAATGCATGCAAATGATTTACATCTTGGTTCCACCTGTTAGCATAGGTGGCTTCGTGGTTACTGCCACGTAAGTCTGCTTGTGCTACTAGAGTTGCCAGCGAGGTAGAGACCTATATAGCTGGTGCACTCCAGATGATCTGTCAACAGGGGCGAGACCACGACGTGACTAGACCATATTGGACCATACCATGAGGGCTAAGAAGTAAAATAAATATATATATATATAAATATATATCACCACCTGACCAACCTAGCCAAAGTTAAGTGTTAACTAAGGCTTAAGAGTTAAGAAGTCGCCGTTGTCGGCGACTCAACAACTAAATTAAGAGCTCTTCCTAACCATTTTCTACAGGATAGGATGAGTGGTACTTCTTGCCCCCAAGATTGTGTCTGCAGACACGTATGGCCCTAGCGAGCAGCAGATCTCATATGCCATCTTCACATCTCGCAGGGAGTGTGAAGTGAACACAGAGTTGCTTCGCTAAAACATGTTACTCAGGATGTTGCTGAGTGCCATGCTCTGTTGTTCAAATGCTTCCGAGGCCCGCGCCCTCACCTCGTGAGCATCAGATAAAAGATTTCAAATCTTTGTGCAAACACAATGAAGGAGCATTTTTGAAAGAACTCCTTAACACTAAAGCCAGGCTGTTCTTCGATATGGGCAAGTCTGGTCTTTTTCGGAACACTGCAGATTGCCCGATTGACTTCGACTTTCTTGAGTTTTATGTAGATAAAAACTTGAGAGACCCGACAGGGGGCCACAGGACTCTCTCTGGCTCCTGCCCACTAACTTGTGCCATCCTTGCTTCCAAGCTCCTGGCCCCCCAAGGACAAAACGGGTTACCATTCTTAGGCCACAACGGAAGGGTTAGAGAGCACACCGCCTTGTGTTCTCTAAAGCCAAAAACTTGTGACGATGGCTTAAAATCTCACTAACCCTCTTTGTCGTATCTAGGGTGGTTAGAAGAAGGCCTTCCTGATCACATGCAAGAAGTTAACAGGTAGGAGAGGTTCGAATGCTTTGACATCAAGAACTTCAGACTACGTCTAAGTTCCATATTGAAAGCTTCGATCTGGACATGCACAGTCAGTCGTCCGTCTGTACAAAGTCAGGTGACCGACCAGTTGACCAGTCAGACGAATCAAGGACAGCAAGGCTGTACCCTGAAGACCATAAGGCACTATTTCTTCGCTGAAGGATGATTGTCTGGACTGCCTGGGCGATTCAATCTAAGCAAACCTTGGGGGTGTATCAACGCAACCCAACGTCGTCAGCGAATCAACTCCTGACTCGAGCTTCTGGTGCCAGGAGAAAGGAGCGAGGAGCAAAAAGGCGATTCAGTCCCGAAGGAAGAATGCCGGACAGTCCAACCTGGTCTCATGTTACACGATCATCGGGGGTGTATAAACGCAACCGACTTCGTCAACAAGAAACTCAGGGCTACTATTATGTCGCCTGATCTCGCACGAGTGTCTGACGCCGAGAAAACAGTGAGACAAAAAGTAGATGGTGGGAGCGAGGTTCGAGATTCCACAGAACTCAAAGATCGTGAAGGGCTTTGTTTGTTTGACAGACGCAAATCTCTGAGCCCAAAGGCCGTCAACAACATATTTGCGTATCTTTAATAGTTGTGACTGCCAGCTTATCCCATTCTTCAGACGGAAATGGGGGAAGACGGTAATCTTATTCCTGTCAACATCTCGATAGCCTGAACGTAGTCAAGACTCAGAGCGGAGAGGTTATAGGTACTAGGAAGTATGTGACCTCTGTGAATCCAGGATCCTGAAGGCCAACATGGGGCGATCAGCGTCATTGTCGCTCCCTGTGACGTCATAAATCCTCTTATTACATTTCCTAAGCGATTGAAAAAACGGGGAAAAGAGACTAAATATCCATCCCCGTTCAATATCATAGGATGGCGTTTAAATGGTACCAGATCCGGATCGAGGAATAAGGGAGCAGAGAAGAAGAAGCCTCTTCGTCCTCAACATATCGAAGAGAAGAATGAAAGGGCGTCCCTAAAGTCTCCACAACTCACTTACTTCTAAAGAAAGATTCCACTCGGAAGTCAA
The DNA here is from genome assembly GCF_015104395.2 of Macrobrachium nipponense. Classification (NCBI taxonomy): domain Eukaryota; kingdom Metazoa; phylum Arthropoda; class Malacostraca; order Decapoda; family Palaemonidae; genus Macrobrachium; species Macrobrachium nipponense. The sequence continues at coordinate 153,405,076 of NC_087200.1, forward strand.
TAGTTGCTGCCGTCGATCGAGACGATTCGTACGGACTTTCGCAATCCGGTAACGAACCTCTAGAGGATCGTTACATTCTACGCCTGTTGTTATAATAGGCTTTCTCGTAAACTCGAACAGGGAGACCGAGAGAAGATACTTCTTAAGATATGAGAGAGCTGTGGAATATCAGAGTTGATCTGGACACTGGTTCCCAAAACTCGTTACGAGGACTGGAGGGACTACCGAATCGCTTTTTACTTCTTTCGATTAGATCCAGGACATCTGAAACCCTATCCAGATGTCCCGGGCACCTTCTTTCTATCACCCTCAGGTGATAAACGCACTGAGAGATGTTAAATCAGATCATTCCTAGATCTTGAATATATTTCAGTTTCCCAGATAGAAAAACTGTGGTCTGAATTGCAGTCTATTCGGGGAAACAAACTTCTTCAGGAAGGAAATGGTCCCCAGCAAGCTCATCCATTCCCTCCCCGAGTATGCTTACTTCCCTAATAAGGCTGCGCTTTGCCTAAGCAGGAGAGCATATAAAAGTGCAATGTTGCGGTAGACTCGTAGTTCTATACCGTGCGGTAACGAGCACCGAAAGGATTAAGATAACTCTGTTTGAACATAGTAAGGCAAAACGAATGCAACGTTTATTCATTCACGTAAGAAATCCCTCAATCTTAGGCTAAAGTCCGTGATTGTAGGGCAGAGTTACAGTTTAGTCATCAATCCCGCAGGAGAGACGTAACCGCCAGCACAGAGATACGGTTAGTCAGTCAATCCCGCAGGAGAGAGAGACGTAACCTACGGCGCATGACAGCGCCCGATCTGTTACTGGCTCGGTTGGACTGGAGGACAGACACACGTTGACAGCAGCAGCCAGCAGCTTATGAACGTCGTCTCTTAACTTTATGTCTGGGTTGCCAGCTACCCTATTCTAACGAAGAAATGGGTCCGTTATTTTTTGAGCCGAAAGACTCTCAAGCTGGTATATTTAAGCGAAACGAGAAACGCTAAATATATAGATGCGTTTGTGTCGTCAGAACACTACCATACAACGGTAAAAGATAAATCGGAAACGTCCTGGAAGGCTGCAGGGGGGATAATGATTAAATGTCCTTAAAATAGACAATAGACCTCTCGGTTGCCATCCGAAGAGGTAACTACAGCAAGCGTATATGGCTTGAACCAACCAGAAGTAAAATAACGCAAGGCAAAATATGAAATTATATCACAATAAAGTTTTTGTTCATACTTACCTGGCAGACATATATATAGCTGAATTCGGAAATACAGCTACATACATATCTGACAGGCAAGTTTCATGAACAAAACTTAAGAGAATCGAAGCAGTCAGCTCAAGCTTCTTATGTTACTGGACATAAGCGTTCATTGACGTAGTCTACAAGTCTATTTCTTGTACGAGTCTGCGAATGACGAATGAGAGCTCTTCCGAATCTTGTCAATAAGAGCTTATTCGCTTACCGCAATATCAAGTTAATGAGATGTTTGTCAATGAGAACTAACACCCCTTTGACGGGGACACAAAGAGATATTTTGTCAATGAGGGGATCACTTAACTTGACAAAACGAAAGTATATTGTCCAATGGGGGAAAGTCACTGAATTGACAAACGAATCCAGGAGTCAAGCATTTAATTTTTTCGATTCCCGTCTCAAACGAGGAAGGGGCAAGAATCCTGTTAAGAGACTGGGCTTACGGCAGGTAGAACGACGATGTTCAATTCGGCAGCGTAGTCCCCGACTCGAAACTAACAAAATCTATCATCTGAAAAACCCTTTCAGATGGGCTAAAAAGCTTGCAAAATTATCCTGGGAAGAGGAAGAAACTCTCCAACCAGCTTCCTCTCCGTATCACAACTAATGCCTGCTAAAGCTTAAAATTTATTGGCAGTATGGCAAAGGAAGTACCTGTCTTGCGCTTTCCTGAAAGAGCGTCCTTTTGATGAGTGCCTTTGCAAGAATCCCACTGAACGTTGCCGAGAGTCCTGACGTGCAGGACATCGAGCCTTACATAACCCGTAACTGCTTATCGCAAAGTCTTGACTGCGGTAGTGGCAACTTAAATTTATTGGCCGAATGGCAAAGGTTGCGGTAGAGCAAACGAGATCTTCCCTTGAGCTTTCCTTAACTCCATCCACCTATGCGAAAAGCAATATTAATTGACAGAGACCTCTTGAATTCACGAAACCCGATGTCTTGCTGGGTTTTCGAGAAGAAGTTGTCTGTTCACTTTAAACTCCTCCGAAGCACTGCCTACTTCACATTCTTTGCAGGTGAGGTAGAAGGTATCACCGGAGGTAGAGGTAAACATTCTTTAGGCCCATATCTGAAACAAGAGCTTGAAGAGTTCAACAGAACGTTCAGCCAGGCGACACACCTGGCGTGCGCTGGTGCACGCTCGGCGTCCACTGGCATGCGCTCGGCATCCACTGGAACGCGCTCGGCGTCCACTGAGCGCGCTCGGCGTCCACTGGAGCGCGCTCGGCGTCCACTGGCGCGCACGTTGGCGTGCACCCGCGCGCGCCTGGAGTCCATCCGAGCGTCCTGGGCGTCCGCTCTCAAAAGCTTCCTGCTACTATGACTCTTTTACGTATTTCTCGGTGGAAAGACGGACACGAGTTCAGGCGACGTTCGCCTTCTTACTTCTCACTGAAACGCATAACGAGAGAGAGAGAGGACGTGAAGCGTCCTCTTCTATAAAGCTTCTATTTAGAGGGCGCGAGTCCTTCCGAAAGCTCCAACCCCTGCATGGGGAGGACGCTTCGGAGGACGAGAAGCAATCTTTCAGGATTCGTGCACGCGCACCTGCACTTTGGCAGTCTGGGGATTTTCATCAGAAACTGCCGAAGGCACGCCAGATCGGTGGGGGTTCCTTGTAACCCTCCTTAGGCTTTCGACATGCTCCCTCCCCGGGTCCTGGAGTCAAGCAGAGGTCCCGGCCTAGAGGCGAAACGAGGCCGATCTGACGCACCCACCCTCCACTACACAAGGGGTATCACTGCACTTCTGCACTTCACTTTTACTCTCTAAAGCAAGCACTTTCGATTCCTAAGATACGAATCGAAAGAGTATCAGAGAAGGGTAATTCCTCTACAGACACTGCTTAGGGCCCGAAGGCAACACTGCAGGGTTAGGAGTAACAATTACAGAAGTAGCACTTCACAGCAATGAAGGAGAGCGAGCACCTCTCGTAGACATATTCATAGCCCGTAGGCCATACTACAGGGTTAGGCAAAATAAAGTCTACAGGAAGGTTAGCAGGTTCACTACCCTGACTTTTGTTACTGATTAATTGCGTACTATACGTAATCATACGTCTTCCTTACGGAATTAGACATGTTTACTGATTAATTGCGTACATACGAATCATACAGTCTTCCTTACGGAATAGACAAAGTCTCACACTCCTTACATGACAATCTCAACAAAGAAGCAGAACCCATACCCCTCGTACATACCAAGTGCGGATCTACCAGAAGCTTTCGGTAGCCACACCCTATCTTTGCAGACAAACCCCGTCTGAAACTAGCCTAACTAGATTCAGAATATTTTATGCAAAAATGAATCAAATTCAAATCAATTTAAGATAGCGTATGCCTAGCCACAAATCCCACAAATCCCAGTAAATAAATCAAAAGACAATTAGGATACTTAGCGGCAATGAAGTTTCCAAATCCTAAGACGGAGGTACTGAAAACAGGTGTTTTTCAGCACCAGCGACAGAAAAATTATGAATAGAAAATGGGAATGGTTCCTGATACCGCCTCCCAGCGGCGGGAATGGGTACTAACCACCTGGCCGACCACTGCGTGTGTCGGAAGTTTTTAAAAATTCCTGTCGACTTCAGAAAATACAGCTATATATATATCTGACAGGTAAGTTTCATGAACAAACCTAACTTTAATGTTGGGGAAACCTATCTGTGTTCGTGTTTCATTGGGTATTTTTGCTGTATCTTTCAAGATTCAAGATACACTTCAAAGATCGAAGATGAGAGTCCATGCATTTGTTGTTCATAAAGGCGGCCCATCCTCCCATGTAAGGTAAAGCATGCCGCACTGGTTATTAAAAAAATAATCACCTACATGGAAAGAGGGTAGATCTAGTGTACCTATCCGCGGCGGCCCAGAGTATGGCAGTTGCGGTTTTTCTATGCAGTTTTACCTCCTGAACAAGAATTTGAAGTAATATTTATTCGGACGACTCTAATTTACCTTTGAACTCTATCCTACGGTAAAGGGGATCCCCATTGGGTAACCGGGGTTTTTGGGTGGGGGGGACAAAACCCCAACTCTATCCTACGGTAAGGGGGACCCCCGGGGAGGGTGGGAACCGTGGGGTTTTGGGGTGGGGAGAAAACCACTTGGGGGGAGTTTTTGCCGTGTTATTGTGGTATTTCCCACATTTTATCACTTTTAAAACACGAAATACAGGCGGAAATAGAGATAACAAAACTAGCGATAGTGGAGCCGTTCACTCCATAGTCATCTACTATTACTACTACCACAACACTGATCCTACTACGCATAGCGCTAATGCTACTGCGCATGCGCTAACTGTAAAGGGAGCTTTTGGCCTAAACTCAGACTTTCTTAGTGAGGAACAAATGGGGGTTTTACGGGAGGGATACATGTATTTAGCCAAACACGTTACAGTATGACCCCTACATTGCTACCGGACTGAGTGAAGGATTGGGTGGTAACAGGGTTCCCAGATTTGGCAGTTTCTCACCAAATTTGGCTTTTTTTCCTAATTTGGTGGGTAAAAAATCACTTTGGCTGGTTAGTGGTATTTTGGCTGGTTTTCAAAACATGATATTGTTATGATACAATAAAGTTTGTTCATACTTACCTGGCAGATATATATATAGCTGTATTTTCTGAAGTCTGACAGAATTTTAAAAACTTCCGACACACGCAGTGGTCGGCCAGGTGGTTAGTACCCATTCCCGCCGCTGGGAGGCGGGTATCAGGAACCATTCCCATTTTCTATTCATAATTTTTTATTTCCACTGTCCCCTGAGGGGAGGTGGGTGGGTACTTGATTATATATATCTGCCAGGTAAGTATGAACAACTTATTGTATCATAACAATATCATTTTGTTCATGAAACTTACCTGTCAGATATATATAGCTGAATCCCACCTTTGGAGGTGGGAAGGGACAGAATAGAAGATTTTGGGAAACAAATGCATGCATGATTTACATCTTGGTTCCACCTGTTAGCATAGCTGACTTCGTGATACTGTCACCCAAGTCTGCTTCTGCTTTAACTAGAGTTGCAGCAGAGGTAGAGACCTATAAAGCTGGTGCACTCCAGATGATCTGTCAACGGGGGCGTGACCACAATGTGACTAGACCATATTGACCATACCATGAGGGCTAAGAAGTAAATTAAATATATACTGTATATATAAATATATATATCACCACCATGACCAACCTAGCCAAAGTTAAGGTGTGTTTAACTAAGGCTTAAGAGTTAAGAAGTCCCTTTGTCGGCGACTCAACAACTAAATTAAGAGCTCTTCCTAACCATTTTCTACAGGATAGGATGAGTGGTTCTACTTCTTGCCCCCAAGATTGTGTCTGCAGACGTATGGCCCTAGCGAGCAGCAGATCTCATATGCCATCTTCACATCTCGCAGGGAGTGTGAAGTGAACACAGAGTTGCTTCGCTAAAACATGGTACTCAGGATGTTGCTGAGTGCCATGCTCTGTTGAAATGCTTCCGAGGCCGCGCCCTCACCTCGTGAGCATTCAGATAAAAAGATTTCAAATCTTTGTGCAAACACAATGAAGGAGCATTTTTGAAAGAACTAACCTTAATCACTAAAGCCAGGCTGTTCTTCGATATGGGCAAGTCTGGTCTTTTTCGGAACACTGCAGATTGCCCGAATGACTTCGACTTTCTTGAGTTTTATGTAGATAAAACTTGAGAGACCCGACAGGGCACAGGACTCTCTCTGGCTCCTGCCCACTAACTTGTGCCATCCTTGCTTCCAAGCTCCTGGCCCAAGGACAAAACGGGTTTCCATTCTTAGGACCACAACGGAAGGCTTAGAGAGCACACCGCCTTGTGTTCTCTAAAGCCAAAACTTGTGACGATGGCTTAAAATCTCACTAACCTCTTTGTCGTATCTAGGTGGTTAGAAGAAGGCCTTCCTGATCACAAGCTTTGACATCAAGAACTTCAGACTACGTCTAAGTTCCATATTGAAAGCTTCGATCTGGACATGCACAGTCAGTCCGTCTGTACTAAAGTCAGGTGACCGACCAGTTGACCAGTCAGACGAATCAAGGACAGCAAGGCTGTACCCTGAAGACCATAAGGCACTATTCTTCGCTGAAGGATGGGTGTCTGGACTGCCTGGGCGATTCAATCTAAGCAAACCTTGGGGTGAATCAACGCACCCAACGTCGTCAGCGAATCACTCCTGACTCGAGCTTCTGGTGCCAGGAGAAAGGAGAAAGGAGCGAGGA